>NC_142694.1:921590-1073106 GCF_029641045.1 Salvia hispanica
CTCTCCAACAAAGTATTGTTTTACTTTGGGATTTTGACATAGGGTCTCGAAGTCCCCTGATTCACCATTCTGTGCAGCCCATTCCTCCACTGCTTGTTTGTTTGGGTTTATTACAGCAACAAGGCAAGACTCGAAGCTGTTCCCGTACACCCATATCTGCAACAGTAAAAAACACGATGAAACTCAGACGACCCGAAGTAGCACTTTTAACAGTATTCGAAGTTCTTCATGGGAACGTTCGATGTTCCATTGAGTTTATGACACTGATGTGGAGTGATTTGATAGACATACCAACAGAAGCATATAGCACAACTAGCAAGAAGCTACTAAAAAACAACAACATGCAGAGCGAGAAAACAGAGATAGGAAAATGTAGGAAGTAAAACCCTATTAACAACTAAATAAATAAGTACTAGTAACTAATAAAATCTAATGATGCATATCGATATCAGACCCACAAGTACATACTATTAAACGGGGGCAAATAGAAGAATACCATTCTCATGCTATATATAGACATGTTCAAACTTGTATCTGGAAAAGAATGCAGAAGTTAACACAATAACAGTCGCACGTACCGAGTCAATGGCAGAAACTAGACCATAGATGTTTTCCAAGTTCTCTACTGCAACATATTCTCCTTGCGAGAGTTTGAAAATGTTCTTCTTACGATCAATAATTTTCAAGCTGCCATCTGCCTGCCATTCACCAACATCACCTACAAAAAACAAGATTTCCGGAAATAAGAAAATAAAACTAGGAATTAAGACCAATCCCATATGATCATTGCATTAGCAACCTGTGTGAAACCAGCCGTCAACAAAGACTTCTTTGGTTAGGTCTTCGCGTTTGTAGTAGCCAGAAAACAGAGTATCCCCCCTTACACACACTTCTCCACGTGGTTGGCTCGAAAGTGCATCGTATCCCATTTCAGGAACAGATTCCAGACAAACATCCACATTAGGCACTGGAGGTCCCACTGTGCCCAGCATATTCAACTCATCCGGTATTGAAACAAATGTACCAGCACAAGTTTCTGTCAAGCCTACACGCATGCAAAACGAAAAAACAAACACGTGACCCAGTTACAACAATCAATCACCAATTGAAGTCCAGAAAACTGTATGCCGCCAAAATCCCATTGTGAGTTTGAAAAGACATGTCATAGTCGACTCTCGAATAGATTATTCAGGTAGTCTTTGTAGGTTCAGGTGAAAAAATTCACAGGCAGTTCAAGTAACATTGAGTCGTTGATATGATAATTAAGAATATTATATAGCATCAAAACAAGTAGCACAGAACTTTCCACATGTAAGAATAAATCATTTTACATGTAAACTTTAGTTGCCATCTTTTGGAGAAACTAACAAAAGGGAGTATCAAGATGCAACCTAAAAGCGCACCAGGACTAAATAAGCAAGCCGTTTTATGGAAAGAGGAAAAATAAATAAAAATGATACTAGTAAATAAACTTCATAAGATAAAGGAATATACCGTATCCTTGAAGAACATAAGAGCATGTCACAACTCTCAGATACTCTTCTACATGGGAGGCAAGAGGTGCTGCTCCGGATAAGATAAGCCTTACATTACCCCCAAGACCTTGCTTTACCTGAAAGAGCATACCAGGAGAGTGCAGTCATGCATATGTGACAACTTAGATAGATATGAAAACCATAAAAAAAAGAAAAACTACCTTGCTGAAGACAACTTTGTCACACAGTGGAGCTGCCTCAGAATGCTTATGACCCTTTTTCATATGACGTAGTTTTCTGGAAAACATGAGTTTGATGTGCAGGTATTAGAACCAAGAAAACAAGTTAATGCCCTACAACTAAAGTACAGAGGTCACAGCTTGAGAGCACAGTGAGAGAATAAAGCTATAAGGTTAGGCCCAACAGAGGCTTATTCACTAATGATAAGTATAAACAAACATGAAAATGTATCATGAAGTGAACTTCAATGGTTGGCAAGGAATATTGCAAAACTTTTTCACGTATCAGTACTTTGTACTACGTTTTTTGTTCTTATTTTTATCCTTTTTCATCAGTCAGAATCTTTAGTAAGGGAAAATGCACGAGAACTTACAAAGAGTAAGCAAGATTAAACATGGTTTTTTTAATGAAACCCCCTGCAGATATCCTCTGTTGCAAACCTGAAATAGAGAGCGAACACAACAAGGTCACAAAAAAAAACCAGAAACCAGAGTCCAATCCTGGGTCTCGGTGGTTTTAAAGGGGCCTCAGTGGAGCACATAGATCGGAAAAATGAACCTATAACTTTGTGAGTTTATTTGCTGGATATTGGATCTTTTGTCACAAATTAAAATTTTGTAGAATGTGTAATCAATCATGAGGGAAAAGGAAATCCTTCAATATAGTATTCCAATCAGCAACTCGCATTCCCATCTCAAACAAAATAGTCAGTCAATTATCAACAACACATATGCTGAAGGACAGGTACCAACCTGAATATATTCTATCTAATACGCGGGGAACTGCACAGAAAATTGTTGGCTTAAGCTCCGCTATATCTTCAGTTAATAACTTTACATCCTGTGAATTAGAAAGTATCATCCTTCCATCAGTCATGCTCTCTCTGTTGTTTAAAATATGAAATATAACCTTCTTACCCCACGCCAAAATCCAATTGAAGCCCCATGATTAATGAAACACTCTTCAATAACACGATCAAAGATATGGGCCAATGGAAGGTATGATAGATACACATCATTTATGGTCAACTGCAAAATAAACAAGAATGAAAATTGCAATTTTTTGTCAAATATTGTTCAGGAATAAGAACAGTTAGATTAGGTTAATGTCTCACAATTGAATTACACAAATAATGAGGGGATCAAATAGATAAGTAGCTACCGATTCATTGACACTCTCTAATAAGCGTTTTACTCCAGCTATCAAAGTGACAATGCTGTTGTTAGAAATCAGGACTCCCTTGGGGTCTCCAGTGGTACCACTAGTATACATTATAGTGCAAATGTCGCTTTTCTTTTTCACTGGAAGTTCAAAGTCCTCATTTGATCCCTGCACAAGATAAATGGAGGTGACTTATATATGATGTCGTGTCCAAAACAAAGTGATTCCAACTAATAGGGGTCGCAGACTAGATGATGATAAGAATTCATCTTCTAACACGAAGGAAAGCAGTAACAGATTAACACCATCTGCTTACCAGTGACAAAAATTCATCCCAAGAATACATAGTCACCCCATATTTTTCAGCTTCTTCCTTCTGTTGAGGAGTAGCCTTCCCAAAGCTTACAATTGCTGAAAATGAAGTTGTAAACTCATCATTATAACAAACATTAACATGAATGAAAAATGCTCAAGGAATTGTGACTCCACAAGGTACTTACTTTTCAAGTAACTTGCTGCGCCTGGAAATGTTTTCAAAAGCTGCAAAAACATCAGTGAAGTGTGCATCAGTTACTTGTACTGATATCCTGGTAAAATCTATCAGATATTTAAATACTAAGATGCAGAATCCAATATATGGATTCGTTTCGCTATACATCAATAACATTCTATTCTAATAAGAATAGCAATGACAAGAACTTCCATATTACATGCTACTAATACAAACTATTAGGAACTTTTTCTTCTACAAATATACCTCGGAGATCTTTTTCTCTTCAACAAAGGCTAGTGCGACTTCAGCATGACAGATGATGAACTCAATTGCCCCAGCCCCTGAACCATACAAAGGGAATATAATTAACTATGGCAGTATGGCTGAATATCTACTTCTGGTGTTTAAACCTCTAAACTTGTGTAATTGTGTTTCATCTGTTCAAGTTATGACAATTGTAGTAAAGGAGGGATTGATTACATACCTAACGTGTCATACAGAGGGACACAATAGAGTCCATGAGCATTACATGCCTGTAGAAATATCACAAGTTAGCAAAGAAAAACTATTTCTTGATAATAGTGATACTTTACAATGCCTCAGGCCCGAGGGCATATAACAATTAAGAATAGAGGGGATGGAAGTACTTGGAGTGAGATGAAATAATATTGACATATAGTATATAGATTTTTAGGATGCAATGCAGATTTATACATAATTAAGAGCAGTCAAAGTATAGATCCATTTGTTATTGAGCACCCATATACAGATGTAAAAGACAAAGGATGAATGAAGGGAGAAAGAAATTCTTGAAATACCTCCATACTCATAATCCACTCAGGTGAATTGGCACCATAGATTCCGCAACGTCCTCCCTAACATAATTAGTCAATTAAGGGAAGGTGAGATGGAAACCGGTTTACACTACAACAAACTCATAAAAATTGCAATTTCATCACTTAATTATTACAATTTCATGTCTGAAAACGTAAATGGTGGAAACATTTAGATGCCATTACTAAAACTGGAAAAAGAACAGGTGTGAATTGCATCTAGCTGTTAACAGTGACTTACTGCAATGATAACTATTAACTACATAGTAGCTATAGTTTAGATTTCCAGCCTGATGATACTATTTTAGGGAACATAGCAATTTGACAATGTGCCTTTTATAGGGTAGAAAATATAACAATAGATTAGGTAAGCTAGAGCCTAGTCTGAGCCTAGTCTACAACTACAACTCAGAAAGAAATAAGCTAGTCCAGTGATACTTACTTGCTCAATGCCAATACTGCGGATGGAGTTACCAACTTTCACAACTATGTTGTACACCTCTCTGTAAGTCATCCATAAGTATTTACCTGGCTGGTTTAGGTAGACCAATAATGATGCTTAGCCAACATGTTTCCATGGAAAGAGATAAAAGAAAGCACATTGTAGAAAAAATCTAGGGAATTTGAAGTTTGAAATATAAACAACTCATATGTTAACCAGTAGCACATACCTTCCCATTGACAAGTTCACGGCGACCAAGCATCTTGTTGTTGGGATATTTTTCTACCGACAAACTGCACCATAAAGCAGGTGAAGTGCTTAGGAAGGTAATTCAGTAAACACTAAACAGGAAGCTCGGAAACTCTCTAAAGAGATGCAGCAGGTGTCGGATACGCTATTAAGTTTGCATCTTATTCATGTACTAGTTTGTGGATTTTTGTAAATTTATATCTCAAATGTTATTATTTCTCTTAGTAGAAGAATCATAAGTATATTTTGTTCTTTTTTGGTTTCTTTGGAGGGTAAAGGGGCATAGACTTCTATCTGCACTATGTTTTCTGGAAATCCAGTGACTTCTAGTTTTCCTTATCTAGTTGAGACAATCCATAAAGATTATACAACCAACACAAATTGAAGATGTCGACCCACACAAATAAGAGGAGTAAATTTGACTTTTGTTCTTCAGGGGTTATTGCAAGTATATTGAGAATTTCTGACATTTGTGTCATCAAATTGTATCTCACATTTCATGTTCGTACTAATTAGTGATTGCATGTCAAGTCAGTTAGAGGAAGAAGAGAAACTTCATATAATGAGGGATGATGAATATCCAGATCGTAGATGTCTACGATGCTAGAACATGATGCCAAAAAGGCGATATGCTCTATGCATATAATCATATTTAAATTCCGGAAATTCAGTTCTAATAAGATAAAAACAGCACTGTCTCATCAGTCATGGGCCCCCATAGCTTTAAACCTTTCTCAATCAAAAGTTGTTCCCGTACACGCATCTTCCAGAGGATCAGATTCAATTGCATAAATCAAAATGTTAAAATTCAAAACCATTGCGAACAGAAAACAAGCAACGATCTCCAAACACAGTAAAATCAGCTCCAAATTCAACAATTCGCAGATAAACGGAAACGCTGAGCTCCACATAGAATCAGTAAACAACACAACACAACACATCGCAACAGTAGGAGGAGACGGATTCAGTTCTAATAAGATAAAAACACCACTATCTCATCAGTCATATCTCAGTCAAAGTTGATTCGATGCACGCATCTTCTACAGGATCAGATTCAATCGCACAAAACAAAATGTTTCAAATCAAAACCCTCACAAACATAAAACAAGCACAAATCTCCAAACACAGCTAAATCAGCTCCAAATTCAACGATTCGCAGATAAACACCACCGCTGAGCTCCACACAGAATCATTAAACAACAAAACACATCTAAACAGTTGACGGATTCAAATCACAGGCATCATCATCACAATCACGAAAAAACGCGCAAATGTTGACAAATCCAAACCGAAAGCAAAATCACAAACAATTCCGTAGTTCTCAGATCAAAAGCTAGATTTAAACAAAATCGCACCGGAAAATATCCCAGCAGCTGTCAAGTCCGGGAATCGGAGCCGGAAAACCATCCTTAGCAAAAATGCTCCGATAAACCGGTCCGGTCGACGGCTTTCCTTCCTCGGCAGGCTTCCCTGGCTCAACTTCCACGATATACTTGTCCTTCGCCATTTTCAAATCTCTCTCTCTCTCCGTAGAAGAAATGCGCGTGTGTGTGTATATATATATATATATATACACGAGAATTCGTATGTATTTCGCTGTAAATACTTCAGTTGACTTCAAAAAAATAGAGAAAAGGAGTAGACGAGATCTGTATTTTCTACTCCATTTTGTGGAGTACATAATTTGTATTTCTTTATTTTTTTCATTTTTAAAAGGGTAATTATGTCAAAATACAAAAAAAATACGCGGTTCTAATTTCACATATCTACTTCAAATTTAAATGCCACCTATAAACACGTCATTTTCCGATTTTTACTAAATTATATACTATTAAATTTATAAAAAATGATTCTATTATATTTGAACATCTTAGATACAATGACTTATCATTTAAATTTCAATCTCTTTTCATTCTAAATCGGTGTCATATCAGAGTTGATTGTTATTTGATTGTGTAAGAAGAAAGAAATCCGAATTTTACACATCTAGAGCTTATTCGTTGGCAATGAAAGTCAAATTGCTAGAATTAAATACGCACAATATATGATAATTACATTATTATACATCAACATGTATGGTTCATATATATGGATAACTATGCCAAAGTAAATTACAATCCAAGTCCGATGCTTCTATCACTTTTCATAGAACATAGTCCACACATATATTATAAGAATAAATATTACTTTCCTCCGTTCCATAGTAATAGAGGCATTTCATTTTGCGCACTTATTTTAAAAAAATAATTATAAATAGTTAAAATGGAGAAAAAGTAAAATAAGAGAGAAAATATTATAAATAAGACTCTTCTCTACATCATTCTTTCTCTTACTTTACTTTTTCTCCATTTTAACTATTTATAATTATTTTTTCAAAACGAGTGTGGAAAATGGAATGCCTCTATTACTATGGAACGGAGGAGTAAAATTTATCCAAATGATTAATATTGAAAAGGTTAGAATAAAATTGTTATGTTACACCAAAAATTAGAATAAATTTTATAAAATTATTACATATTGAGATATTAAATATTGAGATATAATCATTGAATTTTATGAATATGAAATCACTAGACATTAGCAAATATAGATTTGAATAAAATTTATTATGTATAGAGAAGGGGCCCCGTACATTATAGTAATATGTTGTACGGCTCCGATTCATTTCGAGAAGCTTTGATAATTTCCAACCTAAACTTATTTTTTAAAATTCATTAATTTTTGTATGCAAAAGTCAAGCCTTGTGTTAGATGGGCGAACACATTATAATTAATATTCTAATTATTTAGTCAAAAATCTTGGTTCATTATATACGCGTCTACTATCTTCTTTTACTTTTATACTTTTCAATATCCCATAAAAATTGAAATAGTCGTCCATCAACTATATAACTTTATTACATAACTACAATAGCAATAATAATAAATATATATGTATTGAATTTAGCATTTAAGTTTGTGATCGAGACTGGTACGGGTTGATTTGGTGTTGTTTGGCCAGCTCTAAATAATTGCAATCATAAATGCATTCATTTACAGATATTTTATTGTAGTATAATTCACTATAGGCCTTAAAACTAAAAAGTATTATAAAGTCTAACAATATCGAGCTCAAGTACCTTTGCGAGTCATTAAATAAGCTTAAATATAAAAAACAAATCCAACTATATACTACTATGTAGACAAAATACAATCCAAAACACAAAATAATGGTGAATTATAATTATTAATTCATTATATAAGAGATTATAAGTAGATGGATCAGACTTTGAAGCAATTTTCATACTTCAAAGAAATACGTAATAATATTATACTATAATAAAGTCGTCGTTCCTCAAATTATTCCAAATGGCGTCATTTAGGACGTATTTTACGTTACAAATACATTTAATTACACATGATTAATTAATTAATATTTAACGATATGGGGTGAGGAACTGAGGATTGTCTTTTTATAATTTAAAGTAAAATATTTTTTATATAATGTTTTTATGTCATAATACCCTTGATTTTTAAACAATAGATTTTCTATATCCAGTTCTACAATTCCCATTTTTTTCGCAATTATATTTCTTGAGTCGTGTTTGGATTGAGATAAAACAACTAACAACCAATCCCTGGAATCATGGAATCAAATTATATGTATAAATTTTAATTCTAGTAGTATTATTTTTCTGTACATAGTTGATTAGTTTAGAATATCAACTTCAATAATTAAATGATTTTTATATAACTTATCATTAGAATCATACAATGTATATGCAATAATGCAAACTAGGTTAATTATTTTTAAAATATTTCATGCAAATCTAAAAACTATTGATTCGTATAATCAATTGCATTTCACTGATAGAATCTAACACTATGAACTCAATTGCATGGTGATTATAGGACGATAAATTAAATTGGTTATGAAATATAACGATTGTATTCTTTTTAAAACACAAAATATCATAAATTTCAAAATTAAACAGAAAATACTAAGTCACAAAATGTGTTTGTGTTAAAGATGAATTCAACACCAACCATTTAGACAAAAACAATGAAACACAAAAGGGTGATGATTTTTCGATGATAATAATTTGGGCATAACCAAAATCCTAGCTAGTCTGTGAATCCACAAGATCACCAAACCTACACATTGTTCTAACAACTTGGCCATATTGTTTGAAGAGACAAAATAACGACTTCAAAATACTCATTTTTGGCCACTATAATTTCATGATGTCTATTTTCTAGCTGAATGTGGTATCTCAAATGATATCCCCAACAATTTCTGAACTCGAGGGTGAATCAAAACTGAAAGCAGCATTATAAATAGATCAGAATTCATGTACAATATTTTAAAATTAAAAAGAAGAACAAAAAGAGAACTCACCAGTTCCATATGCTATTGAAAAGAGGTTAGAGGTGATCCATGAACAGTATATAGCCTGCAAAAATATATGCACAAAAAATACCAAAGAGTTAAACCATCATTACATAGATTATGATAATAAGAGATTTAAACATGCATACACAGTAGCACCACAATTAAAGCAAGCACAAAATAGCTAAGTAACGAATATAATGCTGTTCAATGCTATGTTTTATGCTTCAAATGGAATTCTATGTAAATATATGAGTGTCCAGCAGATTATGGAAAAAAATCACTGCAATAAAAGCATGAAATCAGCAAGAGATATTTGATAAGGCCTGGAAACGAGATATGAGAATATTTTTGGATGCATGGGACAATTTTTAGGAGGGCGATGCACAACAAACCGTGGGGAATCCTGCAGCAACAGCGCCAAGGTATAGTACCACGGCAACTGCAATTTTATGAGACTTCACATACGGTTTTCCGATTTGCAAATATTGTGCTGGATTCAACTGAAGAAGAATCAGTGATAAATCTTAAAAGTGAGTTCAAGGGCGAGAACTTAAAGGAACAAAGTGGTAGATGTTTCAAAACGAAGGATATGATGAGAGAAGTTAGCTTACTTCCAGCCTAACCCAAAGTGTCAACACCAGAAGGATTGGAAGTTCCAAGCGATTGGGAGTTGTTAAGTCTGTAAACCACAATGTTCCACCTGTTGTTAAAGAGGGTACGTTCTTCACCATGCCTAAAACCTGAATGGAAAGAGATTGATAGAGTCATTTACACAGTAGAAGACACAAGGAGCATATTAGATAGAGATGTTATGATTTTCTTTTGTTATGGTTTATCGAGTCGATCTATTTTCATAGTTATTCCAAATAGGAGCCTGTTGTAGACTAAAGTTTCCTACAGTTTGACATGCTTCTAAACTGTCAAAAGTTTAGAAAGATGGATGCAAAACCATTGGAAACAGAGGGAGCATGGAGTACGTAGAAATAAAGGGAATGTGATCTTACACAAAAGAAAATACAAAAGGCAGGTATCGGTGAGCATAAATATCCAAACAACCGAAATTGACCATACCTGCAAGACCGATATTTAATTACATCAGTTAATGCACGCCAAACAATCGAAGCTAAGGCAGTAAGGCCACAGGACTTCAAGTCGAATAAAGTACTATTAGCCTCAGAATCCATTGATATCAAAGGAATATTGTTTCATATGTTCACTTTCCTGTTCTTTCTCTTTGCTGTTTGTTTTATTACGGCAATGGCCACAACTTCCAAATATTAAAGTTAAGTTGCAGTCGTCATTTTGATCTATTAACTCAAGAAGAACAGAATAGTAGATTGTTTGTAAGAAGGAAAAGACATACTTATCCAGAAATTTAAACATAGGCGCTACTTTTTCTCCAATATCACTTATATCAACCTTGTCTTCTAAAATATCACTCTGTCAAAAAACAATAACTGGTTATGAGTTGCTAGGTACAAGATCTACGCCTCAAGGCAATGGTAGAAGGATGGATGAACAAATTGCGATAGTAACAGTAAAATACAGAACAAACGCCTAAAGCTCATACCCTGGTGATATGCAAGTATTTCAGAAGTGAACATATTTCGTCCAATCGACTGCAAAACAGTACAAAACAAATGTGGTCACGAGACAAGGAGTTGCAACAGATACTATATCCAAAACATCAATTTATTGGCATAATAATCTAGAAAGTATATTATAGTAATATACATATGTTGAGGATATTCATATTCACAACATAGAAATCGGGTAGAGAACTTACCGTTCGCCATCGTGGGAAAAATATTGAAGACGATATACTTGAAAAGGAACAAACAAAATACGCAGCAGAAGAGTCACAGCTGCAATTGATGCCCACCTAACAAAAATCCCAATGAGATGACTTTACCAATCACACTCAATCCAATCAACAATTCACTAGTATAGCATTGAGCTTTAAAATAAGAAGTTAGGTTCATGTAAAGCAGATGATTTTGTCTTAGAGAAACATCCTCACCATTCTAAACCAGTGAATGAGTGCATATATCCAATTATGTTCATATTACTGACTGAACCTGCTGCTGCACTGGCCAGTTCATTCATCACTGGAGCTGCCTCAACAGCCTTATCAGCCACCACACCGATCACTCCATTCAAATCTTCAGAAGGAACCTCAATCTCGAAAGGCACCTTTGACATATTTCTATGGAAAATCAGCCCATAGCCTGTGGGAACCTCAGAACGCATAAGTCGAGAGACATTTCCTGATAGCAGCCCATAGTCCGCAGGAACCTCAGAACGCATGAGTCGAAAATTGCCAGCATTGCTTCTGGATATCAGAAAATTGCTGAGCATCTCAGGATTCCTTTTTGCAGGCAACTTTTCACGGTCGCTGCCACTAATGTGTGACAGTGAAGGCGAAAATCGCTGGTGCTGTTGGTAGAACAACTTCGATCTAGCCATGATGCTACGCCTGTACGCCA
Source organism: Salvia hispanica (assembly GCF_029641045.1). Lineage (NCBI taxonomy): Eukaryota > Viridiplantae > Streptophyta > Magnoliopsida > Lamiales > Lamiaceae > Salvia > Salvia hispanica. The sequence goes on from NC_142694.1 coordinate 933,341, forward strand.
TTACTTCAGCGTCCTACAACAAAAAGTAACGGATGAAAACAGTTGATTATAGACTAAGTTAGCCACAACGAGACAGTATTTCTGCTTCACTAACAGCAAACAGAGAAAACAGAGAAAACAGAGAAAACTGGCAAAGTTTTTATGCTTCACCGTTAATAACAATTTCTGCGGAGCCTAACAAAAAATTAAGAGCAGCAGCTAACAAATTATCTACGTTTAGATAGATTACTCACGAATATTATCCAAAATCAGTCATTCACAGTAACGATTCAAAATATCCCCTAATGTGTATCAGCTCAATTTTCACAAACAAAACACGCAGACATTTTCGCCATCTGATCGCATCTCAAGCAACAAAAATCCTCCTTAGAATGAGGCAAATAAAAAACTAAACGAGGAAATGAACGCAAATAAGCATATCATTACGATCTCCAAAACACAGTGGCATGCATTTTACATAAAATCAAAATAAAAATCTTACTAGGTTTTGGCAACGGAAGAGAGAAAATCTGGAGAAGTGAAGCAAGTTTTGGTGGTGGATGAAATAGCTTCGAGTTGTTACGTAAAAAATGCAAATGTTGTGAGCATCCAGCTTCAGTAACTGACTTAGTTTCTTTTAGTACTATTAAATTTTTTCTACTATAATAAAGACTTCGTTCCTCAAAATTGTTCCAAATGGCGTCATTTAGGACGTATTTAATGGTAGTGTTACAATATGATTAATTAATTAATGTTTAACGATATGGGGTGAGGATTGTCTTTTTATAAGTTTAAGTAAAATATTTTTTTATATAATGTTTTTGTCATAATATCCTTGAGTTTTAAACAATATAATTCCCATTTTTTCGCAATTATATTTCATATCCTGAGTCGTGTTTGGATTGAGATAAAACAACTAACAACCAATCCCTGGACTCATGGAATCAAATTTATATGTATAAGTTTTAATTTTAATTCTAGTAGTATTATTTTTCTGTACATAGTTGATTAGTTTAGAATGTCAACTTCAATAATTAAATGATTTTTATATAACTTATCATTAGAATCATACAATGTACATGCAATAATGCAAACTAGGTTAATTATTTTAAAAATATTTCATGCAAATCTAAAAACTATTGAATTCGTATAATCAATTGCATTTCACTGATAGAATCTAACTAAAACAATGAACTCAATTGCATGGTGTTTATAGGACGATAAATTAAATCGGTTATGAAATATAACGATTGTATTTTTTAAAAAAAACACAAAATATCATAAATTTCAAAATTAAACAGAAAATACTAAGTCTCAGATTGTGTTTATGTGTTGAAGATAAATTCAACACCAACCATTTAGACTAAAAACAATGAAACACAAAAGGGTGATGATTTTTCGATGATAAAAATTTGGGCATAAATGTCCGCAAATCATGCTCCAAAATCCTAGCTAATCTGAATCCACATCACCAAACCTACACATTGTTCTAACAACTTGGCCATATTGTTTGAAGAGACAAAATAACGACTTCAAAATACTCATATTTTTGGCCACTATAATTTCATCATTTTCATGATGTCTATTTTCGAGCTGAATGTGGTATCGCCAATGATATCCCCAACAATTTCTGAACTCGAGGGTGAATCACAACTGAAAGCAGCATTATAAATAGATCAGAATTCATCTACAATAATTTCAAATTAAAAAGAACAAAAAGAGAACTCACCAGTTCCATATGCTATTGAAAAGAGGTTAGAGGTGATCCAAGAACAGTATATAGCCTGCAAAAATATATGCACAATCTAATTATTCACTCCAATTTCATGAAGATTGTTTTAAAATACCAAAGAGTTAAACCATCGCATAGATTGTGATAATAAGAGATTTAAACATGCATACACAGTAGCACCACAATTAAAGCAAGCACAAAATAGCTAAGTAACGAATATAATGCTGTTCAATGCTCTGTGTTATGCTTTAAATGGAATTCTATGTAAATATATGAGTGTCCAGCAGATTATGGAAAAAAATCACTGCAATAAAAGCATGAAATCAGCAAGAGATATTTGATAAGGCCTGGAAACGAGATATGCGAGTATTTTTGGATGCATGGGGACAATTTTTAGGAGGGCGATGCACAACAAACCGTGGGGAATCCTGCAGCAACAGCGCCAAGGTATATTACAGCAGCATGAGCTGCCATTGTACGAGATTTCATGTGCGGCAGCACATATCGTATTGGATCCAACTGAAGACGAATCAATGAGAAATCTTAAAAGTAAGTTCAAGGGTGAGATCTCAAAGGAACAAAGTCGATGTTCCAAAACGAAGGATATGATGAGAGAAGTTAGCTTACTTCCAGCCTAACCCAAAGTGTCAACGCCACAAGGATTGGAAGTTCCAAGCGATTGGGAGTTGTTAAGTCTGTAAACCATAATGTTCCACCTGTTGTTAAAGAGGGTACGTTCTTCACCATGCCTAAAACCTGAATGGAAAGAGATTGATAGAGTCATTTACACAGTAGAAGACACAAGGAGCATATTAGATAGAGATGTTATGATTTTCTTTTGTTATGGTTTATCGAGTCGATCTATTTTCATAGTTAATTCCAAATAGGAGTCTGTTTATTTTATTTAGGACTAAAGTTTCCTACAGTTTGACATGCTTCTGAACTGTCAAAAGTTTAGAAAGATGGATGCAAAACCATTGGAAACTGAGGGAGCATGGAGTACGTAGAAATAAAGGGAATGTGATCTTACGCAAAAGAAAATACAAAAGGCAGGTATCGGTGAGCATACATATCCAAACAACCGAAATTGACCATACCTGCAAGACCAATATTTAATTACATCAGTTAATGCACGTCAAACAATCGAAGCTAAGGCAGTAAGGCCACAGGACTTCAAGTGGAATAAAGTACTATTAGCCTCAGAATCCATTGATATCCAAGGAATATTGTTTCATATGTTCACTTTTCTATTCTTTCTCTTTGCTGTTTGTTTTATTACGGCAATTGCCACAACTTCCAAATATTAAAGTTAAGTTGCAGTCGTCATTTTGATCTATTAACTCAAGAAGAACAGAATAGCAGATAGTTTGTAAGAAGGAAAAGACATACTTATCCAGAAGTTTAAACAGGGGCTCTAATTTTTCTCCAATATCATTTATATCAACCTTGTCTTCTAAAATATCACTCTGTCAAAAAACAATAACTGGTTATGAGTTGCTAGGTACAGGATCTACGCCTCAAGGCAATGGTAGAAGGATGGATGAACATATTGCGATAGTTACAGTAAAATGCAGAACAAACGCCTAAAGCTCATACCTTGATGATACGTAAGTATTTCTGAAGTGAACGTATTTCGTCGGATCGACTGCAAAACAGTACAAAACAAATGTGGTCACGAGACAAGGAGTTGCAACAGATACTATATCCAAAACATCAATTTATTGGCATAATAATCTAAAAAGTATATTATAGTAATATGAGTACATATGTTGAGGATGTTCACATTCACAACATAGAAATCGGGTAGCAAACTTACCGTTTGCCATCGTGGGAAAAATATTGAAGACGATATACTTGAAAAGGAACAAACAAAATACGCAGCAGAAGAGTCACAGCTGCAATTGATGCCCACCTAACAAAAGTCCCCATAAGATGACTTTACCAATCACACTCAATCCAATCAACAATTCACTAGTATAGCATTGAGCTTTAAAATAAGAAGTTAGGTTCATGTAAAGCAGATGATTTTGTCTTAGAGAAACATCCTCACCATTCTAAACCAGTGAATGAGTGCATATATCCAATTATGTTCATATTACTGACTGAACCTGCTGCTGCACTGGCCAGTTCATTCATCACTGGAGCTGCCTCAACAGCCTTATCAGCCACCACACCGATCACTCCATTCAAATCTTCAGCAGGAACCTCAATCTCGAAAGGCACCTTTGACATATTTCTATGGAAAATCAGCCCATAGCCTGTGGGAACCTTAGAACGCATGAGTCGAAAATTGCCAGCATTGCTTCTGGATATCAGAAAATTGCTGAGCATCTCAGGATTCCTTTTCGCAGGCAACTTTTCACGGTCGCTGCCACTAATGTGTGACAGTGAAGGCGAAAATCGCTGGTGCTGTTGGTAGAACAACTTCGATCTAGCCATGATGCTACGCCTGTACGCCATTAAGTCCGCCTCCATACAACAAAAAGAAACAGATGAAAAACATATCACCTAGTAATAGTAGTATTAGGCAATGATGTAAAGAAATTTACAGTTGAATATAGTTACAGCTAACCACAACGAAACAGTATGTGCTCAGAATAACGTCAAAGTCTTCATCTCATTATTTTTACACTCAACTAGCAACAAACAGAGCAAACCGGCAAAGTTTTACACTAACAGCTACTAATATAATTTCAGCTAATCCTACCAAAATATTATGAGTAACAACTACAAATATATCTACGTTTTACATATAAAACTCACGAACAATTTCGCTAAACACCGAACGCATTATCCAAAATCAGTCATTCACAGTAACACTTAAAAATATCCCCAAATGTGTATCAGCTCAACTTTCACAAACAAAACATGCAGACATTTTGTTTTTTTTCACACATTTCGAAGTTTCGCCATCTGATCGCATCTCAAGCAACAAAAATCCTCCTTAGGATGAGCAAAATAAAAACTTAAACGAGGAAATGAACGCAAATAAGCATATCATTACGATCTCCAAAACACAGAGGCATGCATTTTACATAAAATCAAAATGAAAATCTTACTAGGTTTTGGCAACGGGGAGAAAATCTGGAGAAGTGAAGCAAGTTTTGGTGGTGGAGGAAAAAGCTTCGAGTTGATATGAAAAAATGCAAATGCTGTGAGCATCCAGCTTCAGTAACTGACTTAGTTTCTTTTAGTACTATTAAATTTTTTCTATTTAATTTCCTTTTCAGGAATTACAGCTGGCACTTAGTAGCGGTTGGTGTGGGCCCCATTGTCCCAAGTACTATTTGATTTAATTTTGTTATGTTATATTCAAATTAATTGAATTCTAAAAAAAGAAAAAGTTTAAGTTAATGTGTCCCTAATTTAAGAACATTTTATTTTATGTCCTAAATTATTGTTATTTAAAAAAAAAAAAACTAACGTAAGTAATTCCATCTTGATTTTATTTCCTTGTGAAGGATGGTCCTATTTAATTAGGGAAGATTGATAATACGTAAGGGCATTCGCATCGCGTCTCGATGCGGGCTCTATCTCATCTCGAAGAGACGAGACCGCCTCGAGACGGCGATGCGCCTCGAGACGGCGATGCGGCCTCCATCTCGTCTCGACGAGATGGGACATCTCGTCCCGTGTCTCCTTCCGAAGAGGCCGGCCTCGAGACCTCTCGCCATGCGCCTTGGCGATGTGGCGAGTTGTGGTTCGTGCGTGACGCCCACTCGTCGACCCGCGAGTGAGCGTCGTTTATATCCGTTAAAATTGATTTTTTTTTTAAATCAGAAATTCAAAAATTAAAAAAATATATATAAAAAATTCCAAAATTATACTGGCCATTTATAGCCGTTTTTTTTAAATTTATAATTTTTTTCAATTTTTTAAAGCCTCCAATCACTTCTATAAATACCAAATCATTCCCACAAATTATCCACCATAAAAAAACTCTCTATTCTCACTCAAATTTTTTTAATGGCGTGTTATGATTTTAATTATGTATTTTTAATTTTTTTTAGGATTTTAATTATGTATTTTTTAATTTTTTAGGCCTTTAAATTGTAATTTTTATTTTATTTAATGAAGTGTGTTTTTATTAATTGAATTTGTTGGAATTAAAAATAAAAAATGAAATTGAATGAATAGGTAAGAGATGGAGGGATGCAGGTGCCAGTGTCATCTCTTAGTTAAGAGATGAAGTGAAAAGTACAGTGGGACCCATGAATAGTAAGAGATGAGACGGTTAAGAGACGGATAAGAGACAGAGATGCGGATGACCTAACACACGTGGGGATTGGATAGATCTACAAATTGCAATTATGCCTCTGGTTATAATTAATATTTTTTTTTTTATGGTTAAAATAAAATTTGAAATTTCCTCTGGTTATAACTAATACGACAAAGGGGGTGCATCTCATATCGCATATGAGCCCACTGCTATGTGCGAGCTTAATTCCTGAAAAAGAAATGAAAAGGTTTGAAAAAATAAGTACCAAAATAAACTAAGTCATTTACTAAAGTTGGACATTTCGCATACCAACACGTAAGCTAACTCCTGTTAAATTCTCCAAATTTTTGTCCCGAATTGGCTTGGTGATGATCCTAGCTTTTCTATATAACTGTGCATTACCCTCTCCCTTATAAGACCTTTTAAGGGGTGAATTTCTAATATGGTGTCAGAGCAGCAGGGCCCAAGTCGTCACTTCTCCATGATTTTCTCTCTTCCGATTCCAAAACCTAGTAAGATTTTTGTTTTGAGTTTATGTAAAATGCATGCCATTAAATTGTGTTATGGAGATCATATTATATGCTTGAAAATGTTCATTTTTAGTCCCATAAAAATAAACACTTTATTGAAGTAGTTAGTGACTAACTTAAAAAAAAAAATCAATCTCATTCATTACATCTACTAAACTCTGACTAACTTGTGATGTTGAAATCTTTAGTGACTTCCGAAAATATTCTTAATATGACAAGACCCTATCATTTCCTTTGGCAAATTCTCATTACTCCTCCGTGGATGAATATTCATTCCACTTTGACTCACTCAAATTTTAAAAAATGTAAAAGAAGGTAAAGTGTAGATTATATATAAACATAGATACTCTTCAAGTCCCATAAAAATAAACACTTTCGGGCAGATAGAATATTGAAGTAGTTAGTAGAAAATGAAACTCATCTTAGTAGAGATAAAAACTTAACATAAATGGATAAGAAAAATATTGTTTATTACTCACTCCGTTCCACTTAAGATGACACGTTTTCATTTTTAGTTTGTCCCAATTAAGATAACACATTTCCTTTTTCGGAAACTTTCTCTCTCCAATTAATACACTCAACCACTTTTTCTCACCCCTATTAAATTATTCATCTTTCTTTCTATTTTAATATTTCCACCCATCTATTTTAATTAAGCACATTAATCAGTAATTCCTTAAATCCCGTGCCGGCTAAGGAATGTGTCATTTTAACTGGGACGGAGGGAGTATTATAGAACAGATAGAGCATTGGTTTTACAGTAACATGTGAGTCAAATGAATCAGTTAGTGAAATATGGGATTTATTTATCATAAATAATTAAATGTAAATGGAATATATAACGACGGTGATTCAGGGGGGAAGAGGAGTATATTTTTTAAAGAGCTAGTATATTTTCTGAAATTTCTTTAAGCATATACGGATCAGGATTGAGTAGTATAATATTGAAGTTTTCGGGTACGGATACCCACAAAATCGGGTTTGGATACCCGCGGGTATCCGTTTCGACACCCCTAATTTGCATAGTACTCCTACGGCTACTAAAGTTAAAATTAGTTTGAAATCATATAACAAAATTAAATCAAATATTGCATATCACAAGTGCCAGCTACAATTCCTGAAAAGGAAAATAAAAGGATAGAAAATTTTAACAGTACGAAGTCAGTTACTGAAGTTGGATGCTCATAACATTTTCATTTCACATACCACCTCCAAAGCTTTTCCTCCACCGCCAAAACTTGCTTCACTTCTCCAGATTTTCTCTCTTCCGTTGCCAAAACCTAGTAAGATTTTCATTTTGATTTTATGTAAAATGCATGCCTCTGTGTTTTGGAGATCGTAATGATATGCTTATTTGCGTTCATTTCTTCGTTTAGTTTTCCATTTTGCTCATTCTAAGGAGGATTTTTGTTGCTTGAGATGCGATCAGATGGCGAAACTTCGAAATGTGTGAAAAAAACAAAATGTCTGCATGTTTTGTTTGTGAAAGTTGAGCTGATACACATTTGGGAATATTTTGGAGTGTTACTTTGAATGACTGATTTTGTACAATATTCGTAAGTAATCTATCTAAAACGTTGATGATTTGTTAGCTGCTACTCTTAATTTTTTGTTAGACTCAGCATAAATTTGTTATTTACTACTGTGAAGCATAAAAACTTTGCCAGTTTTCTCTGTTTGCTGTTAATGGAGTGTAAAACTTCGAAATGTGTGGAAAAAAACAAAATGTCTGCGTGTTTTGGTTGTGAAAGTTGAGCTGATACACATTTGGGGATATTTTGAAGTGTGACTGTGAATGACTGATTTTGGATAATATTCGTGAGTAATCTATCTAAAACGTAGATAATTTGTTAGCTGCTACTCTTATTTTTTTTGTTAGGCTCAGCAGAAACTTGTTACTATTTACTAATGTGAGGCATAAAAATTTTGCCAGTTTTCTCTGTTTGCTGTTAGTGGAGTGTAAAACTTGGATGTTTTTTTAAAGCTTATACTGTCTCGTTGTGGCTAACTGAATCTATAATCAACTGTTTTCATCTATTCCTTTTTGCTGTAGGACGCGGAAGTAATGGCCTACAGGCGTAGCATCATGGCTAGATCGAAGTTGTTCTACCAACAGCACCAGCGATTTTCGCCTTCACTGTCACACATTAGTGGCAGCGACCGTGAGCAGTTGCCTGCGAAAACGAATCCTGAGATGCTCAGCACTTTTCTGATATCCAGAAACAATGCTGGCAATCTTCGACTCATGCGTTCTGAGGTTCCTGCGGGCTATGGGCTGCTATCAGGAAATGTATCTCGACTTATGCATTCTGAGGTTCCCACAGGCTATGGGCTGATTTTCCACAGAAATATTTCAAAGGTGCCTTCCGAGATTGAGGCCCCTGCTGAAGATTTGAATGGAGTGATCGGTGTGGTGGCTGATAAGGCTTTTGAGGCAGCTCCAATGGTGAATGAAATGGCCACTGCAGCAGCAGATTCAATCAGTAACATGAACATAATTGGATATATGCACTCATTCACTGGTTTAGAATGGTGAGGATGTTTCTCTAAAGACAAAATCATATGCTTTACATGAACCTAACTTCTTATTTTAAAGCTCAATGTTATACTAGTCAGTTGTTGATTGGATTGAGTGTGATTGGTAAAGTCATCTCATTGGGATTTTTGTTAGGTGGGCATCAATTGCAGCTGTGACTCTTCTGCTGCGTATTTTGTTTGTTCCTTTTCAAGTATATCGTCTTCAATATTTTTCCCATGATGGCGAACGGTAAGTTCTCTACCCGATTTCTATGTTGTGAATATGAATATCCTCAACATATGTATTTTACTATAATAAACTTTCTAGATTATTATGCCAATAAATTGATGTTTTGGATATAGTATCTTGATGCAACTCCTTGTCTCGTGACCACAATTGTTTTGTACCGTTTTGCAGTCGAGATAACGAATTCCTTTCAGTTGCGATATTCTTCCATATCGAGGTATGAGCTTTAGGCGTTTGTTCTGTATTTTACTGTTACTATTGCAATTTGTTCATCCATCCTTCTACCATTGCCTTGAGGCATTGATCTTGTACCTAGCAACTCATAGCCAGTTATTGTTTTTTGACAGGGTGCTATTGAAAAAAAATCTGAGATATCTAAATGGCTGGATAAGTATTGTCTTTTCCTTCTTACAAACTATCTGCTATTCTGTTCTTCTTGAGTTAATAGATCAAAATGACTACTGCAACTTAACTTTAATATTTGGAAGTTGTGGCAATTGCCGTAATAAAACAAACAGCAAGGAGAAAGAACAGAAAAGTGAACATAGGAAACAATATTCCTTTGATATCAATGGATTCTGAGGCTAATAGTACTTTATTCCACTTGAAGTCCTGTGGCCTTACTGCCTTAGCTTCGATTGTTTGACGTGCATTAACTGATGTAATTAAATATCGGTCTTGCAGATATGGTCGATTTTACGTTTGTGGATTTAGATGCTCATATATACCTGCCATTTGTGTTTTCTTTTGCGTAAGATCACATTCCCTTTATTTCTACGTCTCCATGCTCCCTCTGTTTCCGATGGTTTTGCATACATCTTTCTAAACTTTTTGACAGTTTAAAAGCATGTCAAAACGTTGAAAATAGACCGACTCGATAAAGCATAACAAAAGAAAATCATAACATCTCTATCTAATCTGCTCCATGTATCTTCTACTGCGTAAATGACACTATCAATCTCTTTCCATTCAGGTTTTAGACATGGTGAAGAATGTACCCTCTTTTACAACAGGTGGAACATTATGGTTTACAGACTTAACAACTCCCAATCGCTTGGAACTTCCAATCCTTCTGGCGTTGACATTTTGGGTTAGGATGAAAGTAAGCTAACTTTTCTCATCATATCCTTCGTTTTGGAACATCGACTTTGTTCCTTTGAGATGTCACCCTTGAACTCACTTTTAAGATTTATCACTGATTCTTCTTCAGTTGAATCCAACACAATATTTGCAAATCGGAGAACTGTATATGAAGTCTCATGAAATTGCAGTTCGTGCTGTGGTACTATACCTTGTCGCTGTTGCTGCAGGATTCCCCACGGTTTGTTGTGCATCACCCTCCTAAAAAATCCAAAAATATTCTCATATCTCCTTTGTTTGCACAGTTTTTCAATTTTGCTGATTGCATGCTTTTATTACGGTGAAATTTTTCCATAATCTGCTGGAAACTCATATATTTACATGGATTTCCATTTGACTACATAACACACATAGCACTGAACAGCATTATATTCATTACTAAGCTATTTTGTGCTTGCTTTAATCGTGGTGCTACTGGTATGTATGTTTAAATCTCTTATTATCATAATCTATGTAATGATGGTTTAATTCTTCGGTATTTTGAAACAATCTCCATGATATATTTTTGCAGGCTGTATACATTCCTTGGATCACCTCTAACCTCTTTTCAATAGCATACGGGGCTGGTGAGTTCTCCTTTTCTTCTTCTTTTTCATTTGAAAATATTGTACATGAATTCTGATCTATTTATAACGCTGCTTTCAGTTATGATTCATCCTCGAGTTCAGAAATTGTTGGGGATATCATTGGAGATACCACATTCCGCTCGAAAATAGACATCATGAAGTTAGAGTGGCCAAAAATAGCAGTATTTTGAACTCGTTATTTTGTGTCTTCAATCAATAACCAAACATGGTGATGTAGTATCACAAACTAACTAGGATTTCAGAGCGTTGGCTGCAGACATATTGCCCTTTTTGTGTTTCATCGATTTTGTCTAAATCGTCGGTGTTTAATTCATCTGTCACACTAATTAACAAACACATATACGATAGTAGTAGTACGAATAACATTTGGGTCGCATGTTATCGTCGTAAGTTAATCCATACAAAAATATATGCATATTTAGTCATAAGTTGAGAACACATGAAAGTTTTCTTTTATACTAACAATAAACAGGGCAATTGGCCAAGTTTTTATGCTTCACAGTTAATAAAAATTGCCTAAAAGAAATTATGAGTAACAACTAGCAAAATATCTACTCAAATTTATGAGTAACACCAGCAAAAATATCTACTCCTTAGGAATTACTTGTAATTTTTTCATTTCCTTAGGAATTAAAGCTGGCACTCACAATAGTGGTACATATGTGATATGCGGTGTAATACTTTTGAACAAATATTTGATTTACTATTTTGGTTGAGTCCTCTTGTTTTGAAACTTTCATAAATATTAGTCTTTTTTTTATGAAATGATTTTTTTTATTTTTTTCTAATAATATTTCAATATATTTTTTTAGGATGAGGTAGTATAAAATTTAGTTTTTGTAAATAGTTATGAAAAGCTTAATCAATAATGAATCAAAATTGCAAAAAAAATATATTTTTGAAGTTGTGAAATGTTGGGTACAAGGGTGGTATCAATCGTGCATCGAAATGTGATGCACATGTAACACATTTATAATAGTGCATAACATGATAACTGGGGATGAATAAGCTACGACAACTATTTGGGGAGAAGAAGACGGTGGACCTAGCTTGGGAGTAGCCCACGATAGCCCGACTCAAGATGCCCCGCCTCATTTCCGAGGGTATCTGTCAGGATGCAGGCTCACGACCAACTCCAACATGCTCTAGTCGAAGAAATTTGGGAGTGGGCACGTAATACTTGAGGTTTTAATTTAGGAGTTCAAATTAACTTAATTTTCAATATTTAATTTTTGGAATTTAATTTATTATTTTCACTTTCAATTGATGTAGTTCTTTGAATTTAAATTTAATTAGTTTTATTGCGTATATTAATTTGTAGATATTTTTAGTTGTATCTAAAAATGAGATTAATTATGCCCTTAATAATAATTCTTCTTCTAATTTAAATTTATCTTAAAATTTTCTTTTACTTAAACAATCTTGTTATCTAAAAATATTATTTAAGTCTAGATGTTATGCATAGTTATGTACTAGTAGATATGGAATCATATAGAATTCTCTAGATATCAATATTATGTAAGAGTTAATAAAATATCTAAATGTGTAGAATAAAAAATAATACAGTAGAAAATTTTAGAAAATATGAAGAATGCCTATATATATATAAGTGTATTGGATTACTTTGGACAATTTGAGAAGTAAAAAAGTTAGACTTTGCTTGTCTAAATTAAATCATCTAAATCATTTCATACACTCAGAATTCATTATAAATACACTTGACAAACACAAAGAAATTTCATAAATAACTACTAAATCTCAATTTCCATGAAAAAAACAAACTAATTGTTCAATATTCACTCTTATCATCATTGGACCCCTTGATTAACAGTGTATAGCCACCAATCATAAGTGACACTAATATCCTCCACTAGTATCGTCGAAATATTTAATCTCCAACGTATTCGACTTGTCTACATCTATCGAAGAATGTTGATAGATGGCTTGATTTTTTTCTTCAATAATATAACACCCTTATATAGGTATTACAAAACTTGTGCTCCAAGTATTCTTGGGCACCAAGTTAATGCATCTTTGTGTAGGCTTTTTATCTTTCTTGGATCACTCCCAGGGATGTCAATGTAGCCCGCAATCCGTGGGCCAGCCCGAATAGCCCACCAAATTTATAGGGTTGGGGCTGAAAATTTCTAGCCCGATAAAATTACAGCCCGACTAGCCCGCACCCGATTAACCCTCAACCCATTAGGGCTAGACCCGAAAACCCGATGGGCTGGCCTGAAAACCCGATAAAATTTCTATTGTTCTATTTGTTTGACTCTAATTCGACACTTTATTAGTTATTTTATAATATAGATTACTAAAAAAATAACTTTCAATTTTATATATTAAATTTTTATTAACATAATAATAGATATATAAATTAGAAAATTCAAATTCACTAAAAAAATATATTTAAATTTCTAAAACATATTTTAAAATTTCTTAATGTTTATATTTTATTTTGCATAAATCTCAAAGATTAGTATTTGATCATGTTTATGTTTGAGTTTAAGCATATATCTCAAATTTATCATAATTAAATATTTTACATTTTATAAATATAGCTAATTTTCACCATTATTTATTGGATTGTACGCATGTTAATTTTATCGATAGCAACCCGATTAGCCCGCTGGGCTAGCCCGAAACCCGAGCTTTTAGGGTTAGGGGTTGAACTTCTATAACCCGAAAAAATCACAGCCCGATTAGCCCGCACCCGATTGACCCGCAACCCGAATAGGATTGGCACGAAACCCGGTGGACTGGCCCGATTGACATCCCTAATCACTCCCCACCTCTTTCAGATGGCATATGGAACTGGTGAATTCTCTTTTTGTTCTTTTTAATTTGAATCTTTTACTTACATTTTGATCTGTTTATAATGCTGCTTTTTCAGTGGTGATCCACCCTCGAGTTCAGAATTTGTTGGGGATTTCATTGACGACGCCACATTCAGCTGGAAAATAGACATCTTGAAATTAGAGTGAGTAGAAATATTACTCCTAGTATTTTGAACAAAGTTGTTTTTTCTCTTCAAACAATATGACCAAGTGGTTTAAACAGTGTGTAAACTATGATTTTGAAGCGTGAACTGCTTTCCCCGATTCCCTGTTATGTTTCATCGATTTTGTTTTAATTGTCGGTGTTTAGTTCATCTCTCACACTGGCACATACAAATACGATATAATATGAAATTTACATATGAGTTGCATGTTATCCTTGTATGATAATAATGTGTGTGAAAACATGTTTTTATATCACATGATTTGGACCATTTCTACTATAAATATTTTTGTGGGTTTAATTCATTACTCTACGTTATGCAAAGTACTCCCTCCGTTCCAGATAATTCGGGACACTTTGACTCGGCACGAGTTTTAAGAAATCTAATGGAAAGTGAGTTGAAAAAGTTGGTGGGATCAGGGATGTGGGTCCTACTTTTAAAGTATTAGTTTTATAATAAAATGTGAGTAAGAATGAGTTAGTGGAATTTGAGGTCCACTACCAAAACTGGTAAAAGTGAAGTGGGACAAATTATGTGGGACGGCCCAAAATGAAATACTGGGTCGAATTATCTAGGACGGAGGACGGAGTGAGTAAGAAATTAAATGTTGCTACATGTTATATAGCAAAGCATACATTAAAAAGAGCATGAATCAAGGAACATCAAAATAAAAAAGAAGTTATGAAGTGATGTGGAGGGGGCTTGAGCCCCACACAACCGATATTTTTTTAAAAGGAATCTTCAAATTAAGTTGAATGTTAGCAAAAAAGCTTCATCAATAAATAAAAATTGCCTGAACATAAATTCTTATAGAAATTCTACAAATTTGTTGGTCTTAGATAAAACTTAGTTTGGAGTGTTGGAGTATGTGGTGACTAGGTACAGTCTCATTCATTGATTGGACCGTAGTAGTATTTTTTCACTTTATATTTTCAATATTCACGTGGATATATTTCAAGAAGGGTTAATTCCTAGTCCTACACACCGGACAAGAGCCGTTGAGCTTAAGCCACTCGTCTACACATTCTGCATGGAAATAGTGGTTGCATTCCGGAATACTCTTTAGAGTCTCCTTTGGTTGGTAATCGGACAAGCAAATCGGACAACAAACATCGCTCGCTTTGGGAAGCCTACGGCTCTCTCCTAGGACCATCGTTGGGTACGACTGTATGGTGGGCCCGTCGAGGCCGCTCGCCGACCTTATCACCGGCCTTTGGTCGGAGATTGTCATCGGGAGTTCAGACTCGAGGCGGTGCCGGAGGTTGGAAGGCTGAATCAAGCCGCAAGCATAGCATGTGATCCCCATAATACATAGTACTCCTGGTATTCCAAGTCCAAGTATGATTCCATATTTCGCATTTGTTGAAAGAGCTGTACCAAACATACCATAGTTATAACTTTAGTTTTAGTTGTGAACCAACCACTCTATGTAATGGTAAGAGTAATAATTTATTATTTTTTTATGGTTAAATGAACATAAATTTAGAGCGCTGAGACAGAGGGGATCATACTTTAGGGAGTACTACAAATCAGTGGCGGATCTGGGGGCAAGAGGGGGCGGTCGCCCCCTCCGTGCGACTAATTTCTTCTTATCCGGACGTAAAATTACCATGTCCGCCCCCTCCGTTTGCCCCGACGTCGCCCCGAAAATTGGAAAAAATTGTCATTTTCGCCCTAAACCAACCTACTAATATATATTTCGCCCCCTCTATTTATCATTCCTGGATCCGCCACTGCTACAAATTAGGCATATCTCCGCAACATTATATTATAATTGGAAAGTGTCAACATGGCCATAGTTTAAATTAAAAATAAATTTAACTTTTACTCCACTAATTAATTGTCTAACAAGAATGATAAGAATCTTCTAATTTAAAATTAGTACTACTCCTAGTTTTCTTTTGGTCAAAAAACATGTTTTCTTGCATATCATCATACTACTACTATAAAATAACATGTTGAAGTGGAATGGTGAGGTATTTTTGTGTAATGATATTAATCTTTTTCAAACAAGAGTCCAAACAGTTCCTCTCATACCTATGCTAATAGTCGAATTTCCGTGTCATTTCCACCTTACAAAATTTTGACTCATTCCAACAAAATTATTT
Organism: Salvia hispanica; assembly: GCF_029641045.1. NCBI lineage: Eukaryota > Viridiplantae > Streptophyta > Magnoliopsida > Lamiales > Lamiaceae > Salvia > Salvia hispanica. The sequence continues at coordinate 949,404 of NC_142694.1, forward strand.
AACTCACTAGAATTTAAAAAAAAAAAGGTTTCTCAATTTTTTTATAATTATGTGAAAGGGAAACAAACACGGCTGTTAACATGTTCAAATTTCATTTTTATTTTATTTAAATTTTAAATAAAATCCTATCACAAAATACAAATCAATTATTTAGAAAATCCTTTTTCTAAAATCACCTGAAATTCGATTTTTAATTTTTTCCAATTAAAGTACTACTCCCTCTGTCCCCGATTAATTTTCACTCCTTTTCATTTCGATCCGTCCCTCAATAGTTGTCACACTTCATTTTTATGGTAAGTAGGTACCACATTCAACTAAATCAATTCACTCACATTATAAAATCAATATAAAAAGCGGGTCTCACATTCTAAGTAACTTTTTCAACCAACTTTTCTTTACATTTCTCTTAAATCTGTGCACGGTTAAAGAGTGACAATTAATCGAGTACGGAGGGAGTAATAATCTTGATAGAAAACTACTCCATATTCTACTAGATTAGGAAATTAATACATTAGAAGGATCACCTACGGCAAATCGTGATCCATCTCCTAATACACACTCACAAACATAAGTGACTTATGTTTGTGAGTGTGTATTAGGAGATGGATCACGATTTGCCGTAGGTGATCCTTACTGCAAAATTACTGACCTGATTTAGAACGGCGGAAGCAAGCAACGCCAGAGCCCTCTCCATCCTCATCCAATCCGCAAATCCCGCCCTCATTTTCACAAATCCAGCACACCGGCACGTTCCAAAGCAGCTCCAAATCCTCCCCCAAATCCAGCGGCACCTCCACGCTCTTAGCCCTCACACACGCCGCCGGCACCGGCGCCGCCGCATCCGACCTCATCGCGAGAACGGCGCCGAGGCAGTACAGCGGCGTGAATAGATTCGGATCGAAATCGGCGAAATCGGAGGAGCAATTTAGGAAGGCGTAGCTCCTCTCGTAGGTGGCGAGGAACGGCGAGCCGGAAACCGAGAAATTGAGGATCCGAGCCGGCAGGCAGGCGCTCGGATCGTCGACGTGGATGATCTGAGCGGCGTAGTCGATGCGGTTGACGGCGAAGGAGCCGGAGTGGGGCAGGGTTAGGATCGTCTGGTTTTGGGAGCTGCAGCGGAGGTCGAAGCCCGGTAAGCCGCAGGTAGGTGGTTGGCGGCTGGGTAGAGAGAAAGGGAAGCGGATCTCCGGGCCGAGAGCGGCGTCGCAGAATTGGGGATCGCATGGAGCGGCGGAGAGAGAAGGGATTATGGAGAGTGTGAGGAAGAGTGTTGCTGCTGTATTCATGTGGTTTTGTTTGGAGGGAATTTTATGTTTTTTTTGGCTTGGGTTTTTGAAGATGAAATGAAATTCACATTAAAAGAAAAAAATAAGTTTGTTTTAAATTGTTTTTAAGTAGAAAGAGTGGAACATTTGAATATGAATGATAGTGATGAGGTGGACTAAAATATATTTTAAAGTTGAAATTAAAAAGACCAGCATTCAACGACGTGTTTTGGAATTATAGCTATAATAAAATCCAAGTAGAAGAAAAAAACAATTAATCTTGTTAAACTAGGGTAGTAGTAGTAGACTCGTAGTCTTTTCCTGATTTAGATTAAACAGTCCAAGCATTCATTATTGAACTAGTAGTATGAATTTATTGCTACTATAATTTTATAATTAATAAAGATTTCAGTTCTAATGATTTACTTAAGTAACACTATTGAATATCAACCATACGATAGTATATTGTAGGCAATGAAACGCTAAAGTATTATACTAGTAAATTAAAATATTTCGTTTGCTAGATTGCTGTTTTTTTTACTAAGAATGAATGCCACAGAAAGAAGAATACAAGAAAGTAAAACAAATAAAATTAGAGTAAAGCTCTTTTTTGGTCCTTAACATATACAGATTTTTTTATTTTGGTCCATAACATTATCTTTTGAATTATTTGGTCCCTCACAAATAAAAACGGATCACATTTAGTCCGAATTGGACGGAAATGGTTAACTTTAACAGTCAACGAAAATTAATCGAATTTTGACCGGATTAAGTTAATAATTAAGTTAAGAATAAGTTAAAAATTACACTGCCTGCCGGAACTAGTCCCCTCTCCTCCGCCGCCGGAGCCGGTCCCCTCTCTTCCACCGCCCCTCTCCTCCACCGCCAGAGCCGGTGCTGCCGCCGCCGCTGGTATTACTAGTTCTCCTGCTTGATCCCGTAAATTTCTTCTTCCACCAATCCCTCTCACCACCTCCCTTCCACCCCTCCGGCTTCGGCGAAACTCTCCCACTCCCACCACCACCAACAACAACAACAATTTTCTTCCTTCTCTTAGACAAACGCAAACGGAAACGCCATATTCAAAAAGAACCCCTTATACAACAGTTATCCTCGAAGCTCAATCGCCGCTCAATTTTTCTGCTCTCTTCCTTCTTCAATCCCGTCGCCGCTCCTCCTCGATCCGAACCGCCTTCGATTTGATTCTCCGCTCTGAGATGATGCTCGACTATATCCTTGAGCGAGAGCTCGTACGACGATTCCGGCATGTGCCTCACCATCTCCATGAGCTCCGACCGCCCTCTCGCGATCGCCTGAGCTCGCGAATCCGGCGAGAGAAGGGGGAGCGACGGACTAGGGCTCCTGTTCCTCCACAGAGGCGGCGAGATCGCACCGGAATCGTCGGTTTCCACTTTCCATGGCACGAATCGGCGCGAGTTGCACCTCGGAAATAGCGATTCCTACGGCTAAGATAAAGTTGCGGTTAGGATTTTGATGGGATTTTGGGATTTTGAGATGGTGGCGGAGGAGAGGAGACCGACTTCGGCGGAGAGTACCGGCTCCGACAGCGGAGGGGAGAGGACCGGTTCCGGTAGTGTAATTTTTAATTTAATATTAACTTAATTCTTAACTTAATTATTAACTTAATCCGGTCAAAATTCGATTAATTTTCGTTGACTGTTAAAGTTAACCATTTCCGTCCAATTCGGACAAAATGTGACCCATTTTTATTTGTGAGGGACCGAATAATTCAAAAGATAATGTTTTGGACCAAAATCAAAAAATCTTTATATATTAAGGACCAAAAAGGACCTTTAGTCATAAAATTATTTAGCTTAGTAGTTTCGGTGCCTATAATGTCATTTAAGTCACGTAAATAAGTCATCAAAATACTGAGCAAAATAAAATATTGCAACTGAATTATTTTACAGAACATAGATTCGTCAATTGAGACAATGTATACTGTTTTTTAGTTACAATTCACATAGTACATCAAAGTAGAATGGTCTAGTGATATAAACCTCTCTTTTTTAAGGAAATCAACCTCTCTTTTAAGTGCATCTTAGGTTTCATGTGGAGAGATTCTGATGCAGTAGACAATGGAAGTGGTGCATAGCCATCTCAATAGATGGACTATATCGCCCCATGTTATATGCCGGAGACTCCAGCCCTTGTTGGACGCCATTGCATAGTGTTGTGTCTTCGTCCTGCAACAACATCGGCGCCGTCACTGCCACTTTTTATCACCCCTCTCAGAAACAAAAAGAGAGAAAAAAGATGAAGAGGAAAACATAGAATCCAACATTTAAATACAAATGTTGCTCAGAAGCAGCGCACCTGCACTCTTTCACTGTCTCGTAGGCTCTCTTCGATGAAATCGCTATCACCCTAAATACCATAGAGTAGAAGCTTACATATGCAGCAAAATAACAAGATCTCAATGCATGGTAGAATCCAGTTTAAATACAACAAATTGTACTACATACCACAAGAGAAGCATCTAAGAAGTAGTCGAAAATCACTTGGCATTTCTGGGGCCCCATTGGTAGTACGAGATTAGTGTCCATCCAAGGCCCGTACCTGAGTTTGAGTTTCAGATAGGACTAATGATCAATTAAACTAACACAGACAAAAGATTAATGACCATCATCACATGCATTTACCAACCAATTCCAAAAAAAAAGAATGAAATAGCTAACCTATTAATCATGAAGTTTGGATAAACAAATGCATAAAAAGCTTTTTCCCCCAATCTTTCATTTTCTTCTTGCGAGTCCTTGGTAATGCCGGCACAACTTTGGACGCTGACTTTTTCATACATCTTGATGATAGAGGAGAGCGTCCATGAATGAATGATAGAGGCAGCGTAAAAGGTAAATTAAACTTAATCCTAACAATATGATTAATTAGCTGAAAGGATTTCAATAAAGGGCAGGATTCGAAATTTTAGAGCACTATTGAGCATACTAATGGCCTTACAATCCAAATTCATGATATAGGTGAACATATAAAAGAGAAATTCATAGATTATATGTAATGATTTTGTTGAGTTAACGTACTTTGGTAGAATATGAGTCAAGCTGTAGACCAGATGCAAGACCTTTATGTGCATACGGCACGTGATAACCACCATCTAAATAGTTGTCGCAGAAAACCTGCAGAAGAAATGACACAATATTGTGTTGCTTACATGGTAATAGATCTTGACATAACTCGGATTAGAATGTTCTACCAGACCTTCCAATTGCAGTCAAGCGTGTATGTACGTCGGCAAACATATTTCAATGACGTATCAACTCCATTGGCACTCAGTTGCTCTGCTGCATCACCTAGCCATTCATTGCCTACACCCTCCGAATCAGGATTATCATTTGGCACAGCTCCAAAATTGATTAAAACAAATGGCCCCCAAATGGCAACTCTAAGTGGCACAAGTCCCATTTCCTACCTTCCATGAGATCATAAAAGAAAACAAAATTATGGAATGAAGTGAATAAAAAAAAGAGGTTCATGTTGCATATTACATTAGCTTTGAAGTTCTTGATTCCAGTTATTTTTGTTGCCTTTAGAAGTGCTCCATCCAACCCGTAGGTCCAGCCCTAGAAGATAAAAGAATGGGATCGAAGGAAATGAAAATAATCGGTTATGTTAATTATTAGAGCATAATGCATATAGGTATATGTAGATATTCAGATATTGATCCTTGGCCAATTACAATAACTGCTCCCGAAAACTCACATGATATGGACAAGCAAAACAAGACGTTTTCCCTGTTCCTGCAACAAGTAGAGATGCATGATGGCGGCACACATTGTGGAAAGCATGCAGCATTCCCTTTTCATCCCGAGACACAATGTATTCGACATTCCCCAATCTGTTGAATCGGTATTTAGATACCTTTAGAACATTGTTAAATTTATCAAATAAAAGATTTCTGCATGCTTGAATGAGTTCTCACTGTAGTACCTGCCAGTAAAATAATCACAAGGCTCTGTGATCTGTTCAGTATATCCTACGAATTTCAGAAAAAAAACACACAAATCAGGGGAGATAGTGAAAGAAAGACAATACACATCGTATTTGACATAAACAAAAGTATACTACATTAGCCTACATAGGCATGCCAAAGTGAATTGTAATATTATAAAGTCGTCTGCTGCTGCATGGTCTTAAAGTAATTACTAGAAAGGGAATTTTCCCAAGCAAGGTTTCATTAGCAAGCCTTGAACATTTGTCATAAGTTTTGTTAAATTTAACTATCATTTCAAATAAATCCTGCATAATAAGATATACACTTGTAACCACATAGCTTTGTATAACACATTCACTTAAGGAAGAAGAACAAGAAAGCATCATTAACAAAACTATATTAGAAGAAATTAAGAAAACGGGGTACCAACAGCTTGCCATCCAGTGTAGAAGACTCGATTAAGCTCAAAACCATAGAAATCAGGGTCGGTGTACCAGCTACTTGGTGGGGTGAATGCTTCTTCTACAGGAATTTTGGGGTTGAATCCTCCAACCAATCTTTCCATTTTCCGGCTAGAATTTTTATCCATTTCTTCTCCGCACCTAAATTCTTGAAACGAATAATCATCACTCTTACTGCTGTTGTGAATCTGTTGACAGCGGTGGCGGCCACTATTACTTATGTCAAAAGAAAATTTTGACTGATTAATGGGTTTGTTGATGACGTTGAACTGGGTTCGTTGAGATTCTGACAGGTTGTTGAAAACAGGGAGGTTCTGCAGCAGCAACATCTTCACAGCCATGGCGATTGTGAGATGCGATGCTCACGAGTTTTTCTGTGGAAACTATAACAGAGCCAATGGTCAATTTGTAAGTAGATATGTAAAAAACTATTGTTTTCTTAAATACAACATCAAAACTTTGTAAACACAGCAGTTTGGCACCAAGACCAAGAGCAATGATAAGAGATAGTACTATTTGCAATCCCATTACTACAAATCAACCTTCTATGTTGATAGTCATGTTTGATCACACCACAGAAATAAAACAGCTTGACTTGATAAATTGAATGCTGAAGGTTTGCTTGAGATGTTATCAAATTGCAATTCAGCAGAAGGTTTCTAAAGAAGTCCATTCATAGAAGTTTACAGCTTATTACATAATTATGCAATATTTAAAGGACCTTTATGCAACTGACACAAATTGAGTGGTGAAATTGTAATTTACACGAGTTTGATAGTCAGAGTGCAATTTAGTAACATTTGCAGTGCACTAGAGGTGATTATGATATTGAGGATAAGGATTAAGGTAGACTATACATTTTATAGAAATAATTTATTAACTTCATAAAAGTTGAAGAGCTAAATTATATGCTAAACTCAAGTCAAAATAGGATCTTGCATCGCTCAAAATTCCCAATTGCAGTCAAAATTGCATGAAAAGCTATCTCTAACCCCAGTCACTAACCCGTCGCCGGCGACCCTGCAACTCCGGCTATCGTAGTCCGAATCGGAGCCACGGCCATACCCCTCTCCCTTCCGTCAACAAAACCCCTCAATCAATTTCTCGATCCAGCGTCGATTTGATACCAGAATTCGAATCTAAACACTGCAGAACCCTAGCTCCGCCGCGCCGCTTTTCCACTTCAATTCCGCCTCCGCCGGCCTTCTGATGAGCAATTCGACACCACGAGCTCAGGCCCCGAGCTCCGGCGGTTCAATCCCCTCAGTCAATTCAGCGATCCCGCGCCGATTGCCGGAATCGCAAAACAAATCTTACCCACTCGCTTATACATACATGCAACCTAGCACTTGAACTTAGCTATACTACACATTAATTACTAATACTAGCAAATAATTGCATGATTAAATAATTTAAATTGAACGAGAAGAGCGCTTACCTTAATTATAAATCATTTGCAGAAAATGGAAACTTAGCCTGAGTTATATATAAATAAGAAATTACTATTTAAATGTACCTGTACAAAATATAGTAGCGGCAGCCGGCAGCATACCAAATAAAACAAGAAAATATTTAAATCAATGCAAAATGAGACAAAACTACATTCTCAATTTTATAGTTAATAAAATAGAATATTACTCCCTCCTTCAAATAGAAATATAAATATTTGGAACGATATATATTTTAATGCATAACTAATAATAATAAGAAAAAGATAGAAAGATTACGTATTATTGGATTATTAGTGGAGAACGATGTTCATCTTTTTAGAGAGACATGCTTGTATGAATCGGCGGAATTCGTATAAGCATACCTATACCTAGATGCAACCATGTCTAACATGTTTGGAAATGCTATTATGAATTTAGCGTATTCAAATCAGCAACATATAATGAAACCATTGCAAATTAGCTATCATATAACGATTTTTAAGTGGCTATAAGCAGCAATTAGAAAAGTTTTGTACACTATTGGTTGAAATTATATTAATGTTTGTTTTGTGAAGTCAAGGTTATCAGCCTTATTCTAATTTACCCAAGTCTTTTGGTTTTGAATTACAGATATGTTTCAGTTATTTGTGATGTGGAGAAAATTTTCTATTGAAATACCATACTAATAACGAATTAGGAGGTAGTGGGATTGAATTTTACAAACTAATGATTATGTCCTTAATAATAATTCTTCTTCTAATTTAAATTTATCTTAAAATTTTCTTTTACTTAAACAATCTTGTTATGTAAAAATATTATTTAAATCTAGATGTTATGCATAGTTATGTACTAGTAGATATGGAATCATATAGAATTCTCTAGATATCAATATTATGTAAGAGTTAATAAAATATCTAAATGTGTAGAATAAAAAATTATACAGTAGAAAATTTTAGAAAATAGGAAGAATGCCTATATATATATATAATAAGTGTGTTGTATTACTTTGGACAATTTGAGAAGTAGAAAAGTTAGACTTTGCTTGTCTCATACACTCAGAATTCATTATAAATACACTTGATAAGACACAAAGAAAAACTTTAGAAGAATACTACAAATTACAATTTATTTTCATTGACTACCCTAATTTTAATTTTGAAAGACAATTGATTGAAACCAATAATTAAGTAAATGGAAAACACTTTTGCTTCATAAATAACCGCTTAATCTCAATTTCCATGAAAAAAAAGAAACTAATTGTTCAATCTCCACTCTTATCATCATTGGACCCCTTGATTAACATAGTGTATAGCCACCGATTCTAAGTGACACTAATATCCTCCACTAGCCTCGTCGAAATATTTAATCCCCAAGGTATTCCACTTGTCTACATCGGAGAATTCCTTATGACAGCTTATAATGTCTCTCCACCATATGCAAGCAACTCAAACTCCTTAGATTTCCGAGAATATTAATGATGACTTTGTAGAAAGATCTGCGCCTATCTTGCTCTTGACGAATTTCGTAACTCCGCTCTCAATGTTGCGGCTGTTTTATCAAAGCATCATCACTAGGCTTGTACTCCATTTAAAATTTCTAATTCATGAAATACTACAGCTTACATATCTATATATAATTAACGAAGTCATAATAAGTTTCCTTATCCAATAGCAAGTTTCCTTGTTTAAATATTCTTTCCTTTTCCCAAAGCTAGAGTAGCCATTTTTATTTCCTTTTTTGATGATTGAGTTTGAATATAAGTTAATTACCTTATATATCCATCCAACCGCACTTCTCTTTCCATTTAATTACGCAAAATTATGGCAGTATTGGTAATTGATGTGTAGTAGCTAAGTTGAGTGCGAGTGTAGACGACGACACCACAGGTAGGGTTTATAGGTGGTGGCGCCGCCATCATACATGGCTTTTCCTTTATGTTGATGTTCTGTGTGTGACCGTAGGCTGCATGTACGTAGAAGCGAGTGTTTAGTAGTGTTTGAGCACACCGGAATTCCGGCAGGGTATGGCGAGGGTTCTCGCCAGCTCCGTCGCGGGATTTCCGAAGGTGTCATGTCATCAATTCAGGTGACCAAGTAGTTAGGACGAGTGCGATTGATTGAAGGGTGAGATTTGTATTTGCAATTCCGGCAATTGACACGAGATCGCTGAATTGATTGAGGGGATTCGACCCCGGAGCACGGGGCCTAAGCTCGTGGTGTCAAATTGTTCATTAGATGGCCGGCGGAGGCGGAATTGAAGTGGAATTCTGGTATCAAGTCGATGTTGGATCGAGAAATTGGTTGAGGGATTTTGTTGACGGAAGGGAGAGGAGTATGGCCGTTGCTCCGATTCAGACTACGATAGCAGAAGTTGCAGGGTCACCGGCGACGGGTTAGTGATTGGGGTTAGAGAAACTTTTCATGCAATTTTGACTGCAATTTCGGTAGACGAAGCACTCACCCCACCAAGTAGCTGGTGGTACACTGACCCTGATTTCTATGGTTTTGAGCTTAATCGAGTCTTCTACACTGGATGGCAAGCTGTTGGTACCCCGTTTTCTTAATTTCTTCGAAAATAATTCTGTAGATGATGCTTTCTTGTTCTTCTTCCTTAAGTGAATGTATTATACAAAGCTATGTGGTTATACATGTATATCTTGTTATGAAGGATTTATTTGGCATGATAGCTAAAGTGTTAAACATAACAAAACTTATGACAATGTTTATTTTTGGTACAAGGCTTGCTAATGAAACCTTGCTTGGGATTACAACAAAAATCCCTTTCTAGTAATTACTCCACTTTAGGACCATGCAGCTGCAGACGACTTTATAGGATTACAATTCACTTTGGCGTTCCTATGTAGGCAAATGTAGGATAATTTTGTTTATGTCGAGATTGATGTGACACTGTCTTGCTTCTACCATCTTCCCTTATTTGTATGTTTTTTTTCTCAAATTCTTAGGATATACTAAACAGATCACAGAGCCTTGTGTTTATTTTATTTTACTGCAAGTACCGTACTACAATGAGAACTCGTTCAAGCATGTATAAATCTTTTATTAAACATTTTAATATAACCATGTTCTAAAGGTATCTATGTACCGATTACAACAGATTGGGGAACGTCGAATACATTGTGTCTCGGGATGAAAATTGTATGTTGCATGCTTTCCACAATGTGTGCCGCCATCATGCATCTATAGTTGTTGCAGGAGCAGGGAAAACGTATTGCTTTGCATGTCCATATCATGTGAATTTCCCGGATCACAAAGGTTAATTGTGACTTAAAAGGAATTGGCCAAGGATCAGTTTCTGGATATCTAAATATACTTCATATGCATTATGCTCTAATAAATAACATAACCGATTATTTTCATTTCCTTAGTTCTCATTCTTTTATCTTCTAGGGTTGGATGGAGCACTTCTAAAGCCAACAAAAATAACTGAAATCGAGAACTTCAAGGCCGATGTAATATGCAACATGAACCTCTTTTTTTATTCACTTCATTCCATAATCTTGTTTTCTGTTATGACCCGATTTGGAGGGTGTACGCGGTGAATGGCTAGGTGATGCAGCAGGGCAACTGAGTGCCAATGGAGTTGATATGTCATTGAAATATGTTTGCCGACGTACATACACGCTTGACTGCAATTGTAAGGTATGGTAGAACATTCTGTATAGATTTATCCGAGTTATGCCAAGATCTATATTTGTCCTGTGTAATTTTGTTACCATGTAAGAAAAACAATATTGTGTCATTTCTTCTACAGGTTTTCTGCGACAACTATTTAGATGGTGGTTATCACGTGTCGTATGCACATAAAGGTCTTGCATCTGGTCTCCAGCTTGACTCATATTCTACCGAAGTACGTCAACTCAACAAAATCATTCCATGTAATCTATGAATTTCTCTTTTATATGTTCACAGGTATCATGAATTTGGATTTTAAGGCCATTGATCTTCTCAATTTCGTTCTAAAATTTCAAATCTTGCCCTTTTTTGAAATCCTTTTAACAAACAAAATAATCATATCGTCAGGATCAAGTTTAATTTATACCTTTTACGCTATTCATTTGTGCTTCTATCATTCATTCATGGACGCTCTCCTCTATCATCAAGATGTATGAAAAAGTCAGCGTCCAAAGTTGTGTCGGCATTAACAAGGACTTGCAAGAAGAAAATGAAAGATTGGGGGAAAAAGCTTTTTATGCATTTGTTTATCCAAACTTCATGATTAATAGGTTAGCTAGTTCATTATTTTTTGTTGGAATTGGTTGGTAAATGCATTGATGATTGTCAATAATCTTTTGTGTGTTAGTTAAATTAATCATTAGTACCGTCTAAAACTCAGGCATGGGCCTTGGATGTACACTAATTTCGTACTACCATTGAGGCCTCGAAAATGCCAAGTGATTTTCGACTACTTCTTAGATGCTTCTCTTGTGGTATGTAGTACTTGTTATATTTAAACTGGATCAACCATGCATTAGATTGAACAAACTATTACTACTCCCTCCGTCCCGGATAATTCGTCACAGTTTTTCATTTCGGTCCGTCCCACATAATTTGTCCCACTTCACTTTTACCATTTTTAGTAGTGGACCCCATATTCCACTAACTCATTTCTACTCACATTTTATTATAAAAATAATATATAAAGGTAGGACCCACATTCCACTAACTTTTTCAATCCATTTTTCATTACAATTCTTAAAACCCGTGCCCGGTGAAAGTGACCCGAATTATCCGGGACGGAGGGAGTATTAGATTAAGATCTTGTTATTTAGCTGCATATGTAAGCTTCTATACTATTATACTATGGTATTTAGGGTGATAGCGCTTTCATCGAAGAGAGCTTACGAGACAGTGAAAGAGTGCATGTACGCTGCTTTTTTAGCAACAACTCATATTAGAATGTTGGATTCCATGTTTTCATCTTCGTCTTATTTCTTTTCATTTTTATTGAGAGAAAGGGTTGATAAAAATGACGATGATGATGGTGATGATGACGATGATGCAGGACGAAGACATAGACTATGCAACGGTGTCCAACAAGGGCTGGAGTCTCCGGCATACGACACGGGGTGATTTAGTCTATCTATTGAGATGGCTATGCACCATTTCCATTGACTACTGCATCAAAATCTCTCCATGCATACTAATAGTTATTACGTGTAGAAATATTGATGATAGTATTATATCTCTATTGATATCAGGTGTACCATGCAGTTTATTTAGAAACCTAGTTTGCCAATTTTCTCCATCGCATCATTCGTTTTGCTCAACGAATCAGTCAATTCGGCATATTTTTTTTGCTGCACTCGTTTACCCCATTCAACACTCACAAAGGCATCCTTAACAATGGTGCGGGCATGTTCGTACTCGCCTCTAGATAAAGTACCCAATGCATCGCCATCAAGAACTTTACTATCTTTTCATCATCCCATAATATCATTGGATTTAAATCCCATTGTGCACGCCGAGAGTTAAGATTCATATTATTTGAAACCCTATCTTGCAGTTAACGTAGAGATAATTCAAGTATCTTAGACGAGATGTAATTTTGAACCCCGGACTCTTATTGGAAGGAAGTTGTTAGATCGAACGGATATCGTAATGCCTTCCAAATTAACTTGATGAGATTGCTGACATCGTTTCTCCGTGCCGATTGTGCAAATTTTTGCTCTTCCATGTTGAACAACCGCCCCTTCGCAGACTTTGCATTTTTGCTATAACAATTCCTTCATTATTGATTGAGCTGAAAATACTTTTAAAATCTGTCTCGATATGATCAAACCATTTGTTGGGATTTTTCAAATAGTACAAACTACAATCTTCCCTCTTATCATCATTGGACCCCTTGATTAACATAGTGTATAGCCACTGATCCAAACTGAAACTAATATCCTCCACTAGCCCAACAGATGTAGCCTCGTCGAAATATTTAATCTCTAAGGTATTCCACTTGTCTGCATCGGAGAATTCCATATGATGCCTATAATCTCTCTCCACCATAGGCAAGCAACTCAAACCACTTAGATTTCCGAGAGAATTAATGATGACTTTGTAGAAAGATCTGCGCTTATCTTGCTCGTGATGAATTTCGTAACTCCACTGTCGATGTTGCGACTGTTTTATCAAAGCATCACTAGGCTTGTACTCCATTTTAAATTTCTATATATAGTTAACGAAGTCATAGCAAGTTTCCTTATCAAGTACCAAGTTTCCTTGGTTAACTTTTCTTTCCTTTTCCCAAAGCTAGAGTACTCGTTTTTATTTCCTTTTTTGATGATTGAGTATGAATATAAGTTAATTACCTTATATTCTCATCCCACCACACTTCTCTTTTCATTTAACTACGCAAAAATTTGGCAGTAGTAGTAATTGATGTGTAGTAGCTAAGTTGAGTAATAAAATGACTTGAAATTCGCACGGTGACTTGAAATTCGCACGGTACCTGATCTACGCCAAAATGGCCGGGTACCGTGCGAATTTCAAGTCATATTTTACTAATAGCCGTAATGAGAAAACTACGCATGTTTTATAAGTTCACGACTTTTTGAGCTACGTTTGAAGTTAATGGGAAATATTGGAGAAGTGGCAAAGTTCATGACTTTTCCGGTAAATTGGCCTAAGTTAATTTTAACTAGTCTTCACTCAATATCCACGCAAGATTTTATAGACACGTCATCTTACCTAATGTCATCACAATACAACACATGAATAATTTGCTTGTTTGATCGGTGGTGAAGATGACAAAATAATTGAGAATTTGTATGAATTTTTCAATTGATAAAAAAGAAAAAAATCTTCTCATACCCAATGTAATTATCTCAACAAATCTAAAATTAGTTGAGCCATAAGTTGGTTGGAATAATTTCCTCGTTGCGAGAGGTGTGCCAAAAACTATACGTCATTTCCTATGTGCGTATCGCCCTCCCCTTGTCCGTCCCCTTGTCATCAAGTAGGATCGTGTACAATATAGACATACATTGCCTCTTAATGTGTTGATCAGTAGTAGTAAAACCTATGGTGGTGAACAACTAAGAGACTACATCGAGCTCATGTTTTGCCCTACGCTTGTAGAAAGACATTCTAAGAACATCAAACATCATGTCTACAACCTTGGCGTCTATGTCGGCAAACAAATAATTATCGATAGTTTCAATGATGACTTCGGTAAAACCTCCTTCTACTGTTCTATCCGTATTACTCGGGATAGTACACAGTCTATGAATCACACTGGCAACCTCTGCCGCTTCCAGTTCATTACGACTTTGACATAGATCCATGAGGTGCCCAACGGCACCACATTTGCCAATGAGTCGGTTGGCAAAATTTGTGATAACTTCTTCCTTCGATACTAAAACTTGAGCATCGTTGTTTTATACTACTATGTTACTTCCCTCAATCCAACTGAACTTAGTAATATGAGAAGTTTAACCTTTTTAACCTTTTAATAAAATAAGAGTGTGTAATTAAGTTTAAAAGGGAGAAAAGGATAATCGCTTTGCTACTCTCTCCGTCCCAGATAATTCGACTCAGTATTCCATTTTGGGTCGTCCTACATAATTTGTCCTACTTCACTTTTACCATTTTTTGTAGTGGACCTCATATTCCATTAACTCATTCCTACTCATATTTTATTATAAAACTAATATTTTAAAAGTATGACCGACATCCCACCAACCTTTTCAACTCACTTTTCATTAGATTTCTTAAAACCCGTACCGGATCAAAGTGTCCCAAATTATATGGGATGGAGGGAGTAATATTTTCAAGACAAGTTGATTGCATAAATTCAATGTCTTCATCGCCATAAGAATATTCAGAATATAATTCCAATAGGAACTAATACCTATAGGTTATTTGAGAAGCGAGCGCGCGTGATTTCGAGAGAGATTGGTTTCATCCTCTCCAAGAGGGAGAAACCGTAAATGAGAGAATGATAAATATTTTATTTAATAAAAGACTCCATAGAAACTAAACAGCAAATCATAAAATAAGCTAAATAATTATCAACTCACTTTTGAAATAAAATTAAGTCCCTATCAAATTCAACATCACACAAATGTTTCACAGTTGTCTTCATCATAGTTGGACATCTGCTCAACATCAACCATGCTAGGAGGAAGCTTCACCTCACAACACAAAGTCCCCGTCAAATAGTTCATTACTCTCCGAAACACTTTGTGCGTTTTGTTAAGCCCTTCTATGACCTTGAGACACTTCATGTTGGGAAACGGGGGAGGAGTTTGCTCAAAGGGACCACCATAGCGTTCAAGAGCCTATCAGTTTCAAACAACCATTACTACATACATGCATGTAAGCAATACACTATTAGTAAATGTACCTGTAGAGTGTCCAATGTCAATGAAACCGTGGTAGCGTTCCGACACTGGTGAAACATCCTGACAAAGTTGGTTTGCATCTGATCGAAATCGTCTCCAATGTCATGAATGTCTAAATGGACTTGTTCCAACATCGGAAGATTCACCTTTTCACATTCCCAAGCCTCAAAAGCATTGTAACTAAACGAGGTAAGCAACGGCGCAGAAACCTCTTTCGCTACAATCCAAATACAGGTGATTTCAAAAACCCTAAGCTTTGGAGCCTTTAAAGCAATTACATCAAATGATAAGGTTTTAAGAGTAAGCTCCTCAAGCTCCGGGAGGCCGGAAAAAGGCTCCCTTCTGTCGCGATCATCATCGAAGACCATTTTTCCTTCAAGATGAAAGGTTTTCAAATTCGGCAAAGATAAGCTTCCAGGGAATTTTACCGGGTTGCCCTCTAACCTGAGCTCCCGCAGCGTCTTGCAGGAGATAAGCGCTTCCGGAAGCCACAGATTGGGGTAGTTGGGGGCCTCGAGTCGAAGGGATTGAACGCCGTGGTTGGCGGCGTAGAGGAAGCATTCATCCATGAATTCCCTGTGAGCATCGTAGATGTAGATCCTTCGCTCTTGGAACGAGAGTTTGTCTAGTGAGATATGGAAGTCGTGGAGGGCGGCTGCGGCGTCGCGGCGAGAGAGGAATTGGGAAACAAACTTGCGGTGAGATTGCAATTGGCGATCGCACTCTTCTACGAGAGGGGGATCGGGAAATACACTTGCGGCGAAGCTGAAGTGGAAGCGGAGGCCGGGGAGGGAACGCCACACGTTTTTCCATCTATGGGAGAGAATCATGGTTTCAACGGCTTGAGATGTGTCGATTTTATCGAGGATGAGTAGAAGAATATCATCGGGGAGTTGGCTGATTTTGTCTTCCTCCATTCTTTAACGTCAAGAGATGCTACAAACAAAGACCTTCGAAAAATAATACTCCTACTCCACCACCTTAAAAAGAATGGATTTGAGAGAGATTTGATTGGATTTTATTTCTTTATCTAGTAAATCTTCTTGGAAGAAATAGTAAAATAGTACTCCCTCCGTCCCGCTTTAGCAGTCGCATTGACTTTTCTGCCCTCTTTTTGTAAAAATAATAAAAAATAGTTAAAGAGGAGAAATGGTAAATTAAGATAAACAATAATGTAAATAAGACTTTTCTCTATATTATTCTCTCTTTTAATTTATCATTTCTCTTCTTTAACTTTTTTTTCTCATTTTTATAAAAAAAAAGAGGGCAAAAATGTCAATGAGACTGCTAAAGCGGGACGGGAGTACTAATTTTATTTCTTTATTTGATGAATTTTACTTTTCGTGTATTTATAGTAGTAATATAGAGGTACATAAAGTCATAAAGATATGAAAATAAATCAAATTCTAGTATAGGAGTAATATTTTTCAAATAAATCAACATTTTTAATGTTTTATTTTGGATTGAGACGACCCTATTTCTCGGACAAAATTTTGATTCAAGAAATGAGGAATGGAGATTGTTAAAATTTTGGAGATTGTTAAGAAATGAGAATGGAGATTGAGATTGTAATAAATTTTAGTACTATTAAAAATAGTAATAATTTTATGTACTCCGTATATAATAGTAACATTACTACAATTCGTAAAATAATATATGGGCCTCATCTGCTCCACCTGGCTCGATCAAAGATTTTGAAACCCATTCAAATAATTAAATCAATCCAAAAGGCCCAAAACCAATACTCCTTCGTCTCATTTTAATTTTAATTTAATAAACTAGGGTTACAATATTATTCCTTCCATCCCATATCCCATACAAATAAGAATGCCTTTTTCATTCACACCGTAAAAATCTCTCATTTACGGTAATGGAAAGTTAATGTGGGAGTGGGACCCACTAAGACTATTCTAACTAACATTCTCATGTCATCCCAAATATCATTTTTTTTGGACGCAGGGAGTATTTCTCTGTCTATATGAATGATGCATGAACCTTATCATTCTCGTGTCATCACAAATGTCATTTTTTTTGGATGAAGGGAGTATTTCTCTATCTAAATGAAGATGCATGAACCTTATAAGCAAAGTGGCGGAGGTAATGACCGGCGACGTCGTGGAGAGGCAGTGGGTGCAGGCGAAAGAGAAAGTTTAGGAAAATTATATGACCGAATATATGTAAATATAATTAACAAATATTTGCCCGAAATATGAATCGCAACAGAATAATTAGAGATGCTGATATCTTAGTAGTGTATACTAGTCATATTTGCCCGAAATAAGAATCGCAAAGATGAAAACGAGTAAAGAATCTAGCTATGAAAAGGAGTGAATTTTGAGAGAGATTTGATAGGATACTAATAGTCGAGGAAGAAAGTTTAGGAAATTAATATTTTATTTTTGTATTGGATGAATCTTTTTCGTGTTTGAGGAAGAAAAACGTGCATAAAATTGAAGTGGTTTAGACATTTTTGAAAAAAATATTGTAAGGTTTAGACATAAATTTATATATAAAAAAAAGTTACGAGAATAGAATTTTAGGATACTTATTAAATTTTTATTTTCGGTCTAGTTACTGTTTTGATTTTATTAAAAAAAATGATCAAAATAAGGTACTATAGTACTGCGATTTTAGCATAATTGTTAAAATTTACTTTATTAAGTTTAGTTTGTGTTATAATTTATTTTAAAAAACTGCTCAGAAAGCTGTAATTAAAGTGATCATTACCCTACACAAATTGGAACTAAAACCACAAGAAAAATTGAGACAAAGGAATGTTCATATATTATACGTCAAAAGAGAGTGAGTTTAATTTCCTAAACTCATCTCAATCTTGTAGAAATTCAAATAAGAATTTCGCAAATATATTGCACAAAACAAAAATCCAGCAAGTAAAGCCAAAACAATTCATCAAAAACCCTAACAATAGTCATAGCCAAAAAAAAAAACTTGCTGCAACAATTGATCAAAGGCTACTCTGTCTAGCTAGTAGCGAGATAATCGCCCTTCCCCGAACACAAAACGCGAACGCTGAGGTCGATATCCATATCCATAATCATAATCATAATGATCCGATAGCGGATGTGCAAGTGGATGTCCATAACCTTCATGTAGCGGAGGTGGTTGTGGATATCCATAAACACGAGGAGCCGGAGGTGGTTGTGGATATCCATATCCATATCCATATCCGTATCCATATCCTCCTCCATAGGGAGGAGGAGCGGGACAGGGATTAGAAGGCTTTGGAGGTTCCTTAAAGTAAAGGTTGGCGCAGCACTGTCCGGCCTGCATCGATATAAGCTTTATTGCCGTGGATTTTTGTATCCTCCGCATCAGATTATTCGGTTTAGCATACGCACTTATTTCCACCGTTCCATTCTGGTTCATATTCCACTGCCTTACTACACACACAAATATATGTTCATGTTGTTAATTAGGGTTTTTTTATGAAAATTAATTTGGGAAATTTCGAATTAGGAAAAACACTACCTGCTCTGCAATCAAGGCGTATTTTCCTTAACGACTTTTCCCATCGTTCATCGTCAAGATCCACTTTTAGGACACAATTCTGCAACAACAAAAAAAACCCTAAATCAAACCCAAAATTAAACCAAATCAAGTAGTGTAACAAATGGAAACTGAGTGTTCCAGTGTGTGTATATCGATTAATTACCAGAAAATCTACATCTTCTTCTTTGAAAAGTCGCATTGCTTTTAAGCACAAGCGTTTGCAAAAACCTCCAAACATCAAGGCTGGTATTCGGCGTACATCCCTAAATTGATAATTACTCTCCAATGTGTTCACAAACTCCGTATATGTATCATCCCTAACTCAAAACAAAATTTGAATTCACAAAAAATTTTGTATCTGAAAAAAAAAAAGGCAAAGTTGAGGAAGTAAAAGAGTGTCACCTAATTCCTGCAGGCTGCATGGTTTTGTGGAATTCGGCAGAGATGGGACTAAAATACACAAAACAAGGAGAATTGTTAGTACATTTTTTTTTACCTAGATTTTTCATACATGAAAATAAAATAAAAAAAAACAAATGATATCCTACCAAAAATAAAGAATGAATTAGGTTATACACATACAGAATAACAAAAATAAACCAAATAAAATTATTCTTCCACTTGGTATACCAGACCTAAACTGACAAACATGAAAATTGAATTTGAATTCACAGAAAAGTTTATAGCTTAAAAAAAGTCAAATTAAGTTGAAGGAAGTAAATCACATGGAGTAGTTAACTTCTTAATTCTTCTTCTCATTCTTTATACAAGATTTAAAACGAAAGAAAAACTAGCATGAGTATGTACGAGATTATAAATTACACGAACAAATCACATAATCAAAAGTAGACAACGACAAAAAATATTCCAAAACAACTTCATGAATTGAAAAATAGAAGAAAAAAATCCATGAAGAAACTAAAAATCTTACCTGATAATGAAAATAACCACGAAATTGAAAGATTGAAAGGGAGGAGAGAACTCGGTAGAGGTGAGATATGGTGAAGAGAAATCTTGAATGAGAATATGGAGAAGAGAATTCGCGCAGCATATATAAATACTAAAAGATTAGGGAGTAGTATTTTTTTTGGTATGTTTTTACTCTGTATCTTTTAAAAAATTCATTTCCATTTAAATACAATTTCACATAATATCTTTCAAATTTAGTTATTATCTAAATATGAAAGTTATTTTCTCATAATAATTTATGGTCTAAATAAGCTTTATAACTTGAAATAGATTAGGACATTTTTTAATACTATTATATTTTTATGCTCTCTACTAAAATTTCGTAGATTATGTGTTTAAACTATTTTATATTCATACTCTCTAGAAAGGTTAATTAAAAGTTTTAATATTTCAGTATGCTTCTACACATCTTGCAGGTTTAAGGAGAAAAAAGTAAATCTAATGGAGTAAACTTTTTTTAACAAAGATTTAAGTGAATTATAGGGGATTTTTTATGTAGAAATTTAATTTTTTTTCTTTCTAATTATACTTCGTACCTTTCCATTTTTAATGTTGCAATTACATAAAACATTTTTTCTCAAATATAATATTTAAAATTTTAAAATAAATATTTAGGTTTGGCCATTTTCTCTTGAACTTGCCATAAATTAGTAAAATGGATTTAAAGTTATTATTTATAAATTAAATTTTCTCATACAAATAATTTCCTATAATATATTACTCTCTCCGTCCCTGATTAATTGTCACTCTTTGAGCGTGCACAGGTTTTAAGAAATGTAAAGAAAAATCAGTTGAAAAAGTTATTGGAATGTGAGATCCACATTTTTATATTGGTTTAATATAAAATATGAATAGAGTGAGTTAGTGGAATGTGGGAATATAGTAAAAATGAAGTGTGTTAATTATTGAGGGACGGACCGAAATGAAAAAGAGTGACAATTAATCGGGACGGAGGGAGTATTTTAGAAGTACTTAATTGTGAGTATAAAAATAGACAACATTCTTACATATCGCCTAGAAGCTTTTATAAATTATAAAACTTATTTAAAATATAAATTGTCACACATCGAAATCCTTCTATAGTATATAGAATATATTGATACTTAAATTTTGATTAAAATTTTGTGGAAGTATTTCTAGAAAAAAGAATAAATAAACTATGAAAAGAAGTTTTGGGTGATGGAAACGGCATCTTTGACTAAAGTAAATTAAAAAATTTCGTCCAAATGGGCTTGGAACGACACCGTTTGGTGCCACAACCAAAAATCTATTTACAATGGTGAATTCACATTATTTTTGGCATAGATTCACAACCACAAAGATTTATAATTGTGATCTGGTCGTATTTTGCCTATATATAATTCACAATCACGAAATTTTTTAGTCAATAATCACAAAAATGGATTAGATGTTAAAATATCTTTTGTAATCTTTATAGCTATTATATCTTTATTTTTATAATATCATTATGGATATTTCGATATATTCTTTGGAAAACAAGAAACCTTGTGCTTTACTTATTTCCTTTTTTAATATGGGGAGAAGTTGGAGAATGAGAGTAGAATTTTGGTGAGAATAATAACTAATTTACTTTTCGTGGTTTAGTAAGAAACTTTATGAAAATAATAAATTTAAAAAAAAAAAGAGGAGTCATTATTGAAAGTTTGAAAATTTTCAAAAAAGATACTCCTAAACATAGCAAAAATGCCCCAGGTTGTGATATATTTTTAGATCAACCTTATTCTAGAAACTCACAAATGTTGTAATAAATTTTATTTCTGATAAAAAAATATTTCTAATAATTTTATATACTCCATAAATAACATTACAACAATTCCTAACATAATGGGCCCATTTATTGTATTCGGACATGACTCTCAAAGATTTTGAAACCTATTCAAATATTTGAATCAATCCAAAATTCTAACCAACAGGCCCAAAGCAATACTCCTAGTCCTTTAAGTCTCATTTAAGATTTTAATTTTTTTTTCTAATATGGTCATTAAGTATTAGAGTGTTATTTATGTCACATCCATAGTCTGAACATAATTAATTTTATTTAATTTCATAAAAGAAAAAAAATATTTATGTGAAGAATTTTCTACTAGTAAGGCCAAAAAGTAGGTTGAGGTTGGGACTCCCCAGCATCGGCGGTCAAAAAGTTTATTGTATTTGAATTAATTAAGACCAATTTCTACCTAAATCACGTAGACTGTCGATAATCAACTTGTTTTAGCAAATTAAATAGGGAGTTTTTTCCCATAATATATGCTCGGATTTATATTTGCAGATATTACAAAATGAGTCACTCACCCCTTAAAAAGCTATATAAGAGGAGAGTTATCCATACTTTTATAGGTGAGCTAGAATCGTTACTAAGCTGATATAGGACAAGATATTAAGAATTTTAACAAAAATCGTCTTCAATTTTCATGATAGCGATGTTTCAAAGAAATCAGATATAGCGACAAAATGCAATTAGTAAATTACGTATATTATAAATCTCGACAAACATTATGTCATCTGGATTCTGTGAAATTGATTATACACACTTGTATTATTTTTTTAATTATCATTGCATCTACCTTATTGATTATTCGTAATTGACTGTTCTTTACGTCATAAGTAGTCATGCTTACATGTGATTTTTGAGATAAAACGTTTTTTTAATTGATCAAATAATTTGCCATAAAGTCTCATATTGATATTGGTATATTCTCAACAAGGGGAAAGCTTGTATCAAGACTTTCGAAAGATATAAATGCTTGATCATAATTTTCTTTATAATTTTTGTGAGAGCATTTAATACATGCATGGGCCTATTCCGTTCGTATAATTGTATCTTTGATTAAATATGTACTCCTATTCCGCAAAAAAGGTGATTCTATCGCCTTGGCTGCCTTTACACTTCGGACCGACATCATGTGAGGGGATTCAATCAGGGTACGCAGTAGGTCGTTAAGGAAGAGACCTTAATCCACTGGCTGTCGAAAGCCCATCTCTCAATTCTCACATTTGTGCCTGAGAGATAAAAGCTACTCCAATATAATTATGTTTGGTTCATGAGATTCGTAAGTCTCACGACTTAATCCTAAATGGATAATCATATGAGAATTAGTCATTGTCACTCTATAGCTTTCACCAAAATAATTTCATAACTTAATTTTAGATAGATAATCATGTGATAATAAATCGTACCAATCAAACGACACCACATTATATTAGTTGTGTCTCTGTCGTCTATATACATACATCAAGCCACATTATATTAGCTGTGTCTCTGTCGTCTATATACATACATCAAGAAAGTGACAAAATCACTTCTATACACTATACCAGTAGTCAGATTCAAAATAACTAGAATTTTTTATACATGTTATTTTATTAATTAGATAAATAAGGCCACTGTTCAAATCTCGTCTTTCCTTCCCAATTGTTTTTATAAGCTTACCCTATATATGCAATTTTATTATTAACAACCTCGATTAATTATATATGCACGTACAATAAATAAAACCCATAACTCCCACCAAACCTATATGCCGCCCCGGCCTACAAAGGATGTTTTGTCTTCTATGTCATCAAAATTCAAAAGGTATTAAATACGTAAAAATTAGACAAAAGAAAAATCACTCTGCTGAATTCATTTTAAGAAAAATTATGACTTTGAATCGCATTGTTGGGAGAAAAATTCGTTTTTTTCGAATTTGTTACTGAGTTATATACCCATTAATTTACCAGATAGAAATGATCACTATTGCAGTGTGGTGACTTGTGAAAAAGATAAGTGAGAGTGGATGTTGTTGACTTATGCTTCAACAAACAGTCTATTGTATCTCTCAATTGTTACTAACAAACACACATACACAATAATTGTCAGTATCATTATTAAGTCATTGACATAACTGCATTACAAAACTACACGTCTAAAATTCATCAAAGTGACTACATCCATTACAATCTAATATTAGTACTACTATTCTTCAAAACAGCTCGTGTGAGTTGCAAATTATTGTATGAGATTATGTTTTATCTAATGGCACCTCGAATACCGACAAGCAATTATTCATGTTTCAAGAAAAAATAGTACTAAATATAAGTGAAATGAATTAATGAATTGTGAAATTTATAATAAAAGTAAAAATAGATTTATATTGATCTATAAACCAAAATAACAAATGAGGATCATACTACCATACAGATGAGGGTATGAGTTTAATTTAAGATAGCATGCAAATATATATCTTGAATTCATTAAAATAAACTATTATTTTATTATGTATGGGGGAAATAATCTAATTTTATATGGTAGCACCCAAAGTCCCAAACATCTCCTTTTGATTAAATAGGTAATAATAAGACTAATTCAACTTTACCTTAATTACTGCCATAATTTCTTTCAATCCCATGCATCATTAGTCCAAGTGGAACCTTCTAATAATAAAATAAAATCTTAATTAGCTCAACGTAGACTACATTTGATCATCAATTTGATGACTGATTCTTATAATTTGAAAATCTTAATTATACCACAACGTAGACTTCATTTCATCAATTTGATGACTGATTCTTATAATTTGTTCACTTTCATGTAAAAACAATTATATAAATATGACTTATGTGTGGCCTTTTTATTATGCATGTCAATTTTTATTATAATACTCCTATTATTATTATCGATGAAATTTAATGTTTTAAACTAAAAGTGTACTATTTCATGGACCTCTGGACTATAACACTTTTATTGACTCAAGGTTAGCTGTTGCTATCACTTTACTCCTTTGGTTAATAATTAGTCCATTAAATTAACGGGCAGATTGTCAGCAAAATCATAAATTGATTCAATTTCACTTTATAGTACTACCAAATGTTACAAGATAATATAAGTATTTGGTCGAAACATATTTCAGATGAAGACCTGCGGTATTTTTAATATTAGTATATACAGTACAATAATAATGTTATTAAGAGGACACAAATGACCAACCAGTACGAACTATAAACAATAAAAATTAATGCATTATTATATTTAGAGGACAAACTTTAATTTATTTGGATTATTGATGGGAATCTTTCATTATTTAAGTAGGGCAACGTGATTAACTATCTGTATATCGTAATTCCGCAATTATTTATTAGGTCACGGGACTCTAAACAAATCATGTCAAGGCCAAAAAAAATCTCGATTTCACTATTTTATTTACGTATATCATATGTCACGGACATTTTACTATGTGCACATACACTAGTATCCACTGTGCACATACACTCTCAATTTTTCGTACTACTAGTTGCATCGATCAGCCTCATCAAAATACATACGATTACAATTTTTGGGAAGCTAATTCTGAAACAAACTAAAAAACAAGCAAAATTGATCACGATTTTTCATTCATTTCGTAATTCCTAACATGATATTCGAAAATTGGCCCATAGTTTTGAAACAAATTTAAAGTATAGTAACTTAGGTGAAAAATCTCAAAACTGCAAAATCAACGAAAACTCGTGCATTTATCGACAATTAAACTAAGAGGGATGTTTATCTCTCTTATAATCCGTTAATCGATAACCGATCGGTTATAACCAATCTGTTAGTGAGTTAACCGAAGTTGGGTTCGGTTCAATTATGATTCATGGAACAAAGCTATTCCAGGTCAATTACCCGATCAATTTAATTAAACTATAACCGAACCCAACGACCAACCACCCTTATCCCGGGTAACAAAATAAATACCCTTCTAGAGGTGGACAGCTTCAAATCTATATAAATCGGTGAGCCCACACTCACATGCACTCCTTAACCACTCCCACAACCACCTTCTCTTCAATTATTACACATAAAATTCAATCACATTTCATCAAAAATCTCAAATCCCCTACAAAAAAAAAAAAACAAGAAGCCATGGGAAATTGCATTGAGAGGTCGAGAAACAGCCCGGAAACCGACATAATCAACGAAGAAATGGCGGGAAAATCGGAGAGCAGCGGTGGCAACAAGAAGGTGAGAATAAAGGTAGTGCTGACAAAGGAGGAGCTGGAGTGGCTGATGATTGAGCTGCGGGAGAGGCAAGGTAAGAAGATTGAGGATGTCTTGGAAGAGATACAGAGAAGTAGAGAGGGAAGTAGTGTGGGTTGGAAGCCATCTTTGGATTGCATCGCTGAGACAACCGGTGAGGAGATGGACACATGAACTTCTCTCTCTCTCTAGATCTAGATTTTTTTAGTTTTTAAGTTTGATGTTTTTTTGTTGTGTGTAATGAGAGTTTTTGGTATGGCAATCATGTGTTGGAGATATTGCATTACAAAAAAAAATGGGCTTTACCGAGCACGTAGTTTTCACGATACAGGGCACTTTATTAGGTGCTCGATTCGGTGCTTAGAAATTTGTTAGTCATAGGACTGGTCGATATGTCTGTGAGTTAGTGCTCGGAAATGTAGTGACGAGCTAGCTAGCTCTATACGGAGCAGGTGTTGTGCTCGGTATTTTGTCATTACCGAGCACTTTTGGGTGTGTATCGACTACTTTGTTGCTTGCCTGCTCGGGGAAGAGCGTTTTGTTTGTAATGTGAGTCATATTTGTGACATGTAAGTAAACGGTTAAAGATGTACTACTTCCTATTTAGTGAGTTACTTAATGTGGGGAAGAAATTAATAGTTTTTGAGTGAGTTATGATAGGATCGTCGACCGCACATTAGTTTGATTATTCGTGAAATGTAAAGGTTGAATCCTTTAAGATTAGAAGAAATTTATTTGAAAATAGTAAGAGTAAGAATAATTAGAGAGAAATGATAAAAACAACCTACATAATAATTTTCATATATGTCTACATCCTAGCCCCAAAGAAGTGCAAAAAAATTAGGAGAGACGAATTTACCACAAATGTCAAAATTGATTATTTTATTAAATGTCGGAGACGAGATGTTAAGACAATCCATTTATTTTTGTATAATTGCATTTTCCCTCACTTCTTAATCGAGACAAAAAAAGTGCACTGTGGTATGTGTACCAACTATTCTGTTTTATGCAACGATTTATAGAAAGTCACTTTTTATTTTCAGTGAGATACCTAATATTCAACCAATTAGATTCTCAAATTGGTTTAATTTCACGTGGCACATGTCTACAGACTACAAAGTCCAAGTTCTATTTGTCTACACCAACGAAAGAAGAAAAAAAATGAATAATTTTTATAGTAGTACTATATCATTTACATTTGCTCAACTATCGAATAACTTAATTCTTCTATCGTATGACCAAAATCATTTCATTTTTATATGGATTTTGTTGTATGCATTTCAATTTTTTTTGACTAATTTTGAAATAAGTTTATGGTTCATGTGTTATAACGTACTTCACTATCTTTATAAATTCATTTATCACATTACAACGCTTGTAGAAAAAATGTACTACTATTAATAACTATAAAGAAGAGATAAAAAAAAAAATTGGGCTTAGTGGTCAAGATTCTCACCATCTTTAGTTGGGTGTATTTTTATGAGTGGGCTGCCTCATTCTGGAGGTTGGGCCTCGAATCAATTACAAATGGGCCGAGTCATTTTCATGTTCTGGGCTAAAAATTATTAAAGTCAAATTAACATAAGTCTAATTTATATTTAATCAAAGATTAGTATGATGCAGAGATAGGGATGTGATCAAATGAAAACTCTAAATATTGTACAAACTCAAAATTATGATCTGGACCATTGAAAAATGTCAATAGATCACAAAAAAATATCAATAGGAAAATGTTAACAGAATTTCAACGGTAGTCAATGATTGATGTTGTGTTGATATTGTGTTGATACTGTGTTGAAGCTGTGTTGATATTGTATTAAAACTGTGTTGAAGCTGTGTTGAGGAGTTTTGAATTTGTACAATATATAAATTTGCATTTTATCACTACCCTGCAGAGATACGTGTACGTTTCTCTATATGAACTGATCATTTCACTCACGGAAAGTTTACAAATACTATATATTGGTGAGAGTCTCACCAAAACTATATATTTCAGACAAAACATATCATTTAAATTGGATAATAACCATCCCTAAAAAAACAACATTTTTGAATTGATTAATTTTGAACATGTTATCAAACTTTCCCTACATTTGCTGCAACTTCTTTTATCTTCACTATCTTCACTTTACTCTCCTTCTCAACCAAAGGCCGCCTTTCGAAATCTGACCTCACTCTTCGCCTCAGCTCTTTCCCGTACCCGTATCGTTGCCTTCGTCGAACTGATTTCAACGACGGCACGATCCACTGCAAGAAATCGAACATTTTTTGGGACCTTAATTGAAGAAGAAAATGAAACTAGACGCAGGAATGGGGAGCTAATCTAAAAGAGGTATATATAGGAAATCATGGTGGATTTGAGGTGTATTTTACATACGTTAGTGGTGTCGAGATGCTATATATGTTTGGTAGATAATCATAAGTAAGGTAATGTATGGTATTGACCAATTAATTCCATGAATTTTATCTTTGCGTTTGGATTTGGAGACTAGGTTGGTACAATTTCCACTAAATATCTCCAAAATTAGTTTTGATAGTGCATAACATGAATTTTAATATATACTAGTAACTGATAAAATGACTCACTTGATTAAATGTATAAATTTGTTATAAATAAATAGATACTAATTTTGATACATGAAGAAAAGAAAAAAACTAATTTTCATGAACATGCATACTTCATCTTTTATACTATGTTGTTCATATATATATATACGTACCCATAAATTAATTTGTCTAAAACTCTGACTTCTTAGCAAATAAGATTTGTCATTTTTTTCTATTGTTGAAAATGCTTTGACCAGAAGCCGATCGAGATAAGAGTACAAAATCAACACCAAACAACGGCCCAAAATCAAATAAAAACAACATCAAGACTTAAAACACAACGAAATACACACATTTAACACAACATCGTGATTAGTTCAGAACAAAAATAGACTCTATACCAAACAAATTAAGACCAACAAAAAAATGATTTGCAAGTTAACCTGATAATGCTCTCTTTCAACCTAGATCAATAACATATTATTACAGTAGACTACATATTAATACAGACAAAAAATAAATAAAGCAAAAGCATAATCTAGAGTTTGAATAAACTCTAACAAATTTACTAATAGTACATATGTTCAAATTCTACGCCATCCATTTTGAGTGAAACTTAGTGACAGAAAATATGAAATACTTTTTATTGATTTATCTTGGATCACTACACATAATTACAACTATGAAGATATATAGAAGCTAGAAATAACATTTCCAATAATTAATAATATGAATTAAAAAAAATTGAACATATACTATCATTTATCTTTCTTGGTACGAGCCAATTGATTAGCCACATCCTTGAATTCAAGAATATTTCCATCCTTACATTTGCTCAATAATCGAATAGCTTCTTCTTTCGTCACCAAAATCTTCACTTGATACGAAGATTTATTCTTCCCATCGCTTTGAAGCAACGCCTCTGATTCAAACTGCACTCTCTTCTTCGTCGTCTTCTTCTTTACAGCTTCTCCAAAATCCATATTAAAGAATTTAGAAATCAGTATGTAAATAGAATCATAGACACACATATATATACAGGTATGTGTCTGCGTTTTTGTGTTTTGAAAAAGTTTCCTTAATTAAATATATATTGTTCACATTTACGAGAAAGTTTCCTTAATTAAATAAATATTGTTCACATGTACTTTTAACGTTTGTTATAAGATTTAACTGATTAAATACTATATATGTTTTGGAGGGATTGAACATGTGGATCTTTTAGTTTGAAACCTAGAATAATATTTAAATTTTGGTAACTATAAAGTATGTAATATGTATTTAATATTTTCCCTTAATTTGTTTGTAGTGAAGTACGTGTAAAGTTAATTGGATCTTAGGAGGCCTAATAGTATTTAATTACTTAAATCACGTTGACCCAAATCCACGTTTTAAAACTGTATACGAATCAAATCCTTGGAGCAAGGGAAATAATACTTATTAAATAAATCTTGATTTGTAAGTTGATTACAAATTAAACTAGTACAACAAATTAAAAATTTATTTTTGGTGAACCGAGGGAGTATACAAGTACGAGCTTTGATGAAAAAAAATTTAGCATGAAAGAAAATTTTCATTTTCATATAGTAGTAGTATTTTTTTTTTTTTGTTGTTTTCAGTAAATAAGTGTAATAATTTATTTTATTTACTACTATTAATTAATGGTAAAAGTAGCCAAAATGTTTAGTTAGAGAATAAATTAACTACTAGTATAAAGTAGTAATTAATAATTATATGGTCCAACTAAAAGGTATAACAATCTATTCCCACCCAATAAAAGAGCCAAACTTAGACTCATAGAGTCAAGAGGGCAAACTTAGACCCAAAAAAGGGCAAATTTTCAAATTTGGTTTGTTTCAAATTCTTAAATTTATGTGTTTTTATTTAGTTAGAAGGAAGAAGAAATGTTTAAACCCAATATACTAGTTGGCTGGCCGTATCAGCCGACGATGGCTTAAGGATGTCGATGGCTGGTGGGCCGGTGGCCGAGGTGGCTGGGCGGAAGCGGTGGAGGGGAGTTGAGAGAGATGACTATATAGATTTAAAAAGAAATTATAAATAAAATAGAAAATATATATATTATTTTTAAACCGATAATGTGGATCCAAAAATACTCCGACGTCTCACTTCATTTTAACTTTTAATAGCAGTGACATTTACAATCACTTTTAAAATTCATGAAAAATACCATATTTTGGCATGATTTTAGCTACTATAATTTCATTTTGTAATGCAAATTACTTTGATTGCTGATGTGCAAGAAAATTAATGAAATCATATTATATGCGAGTTAGACTCCTCCGTTACAATTTCATAGCAAACACAACAATAAATCGATATCTCTATCTGTTTATCGAACCGAGACACATTGCATCTACAATTAACTTCCACGCAACACAAAAAGAAGAGGGAGAAAATCAAACAACAAAGTAAGGGAATTATATAAATCCAAAGAGACAAAACTATTCAAGCTTAGAATAGCAATAAAATTGCTTGAGCTCCTTAGCCATGTCTTGATATTCTACTCTCCCTCCATTTCTGCACTTTGAAATAAGTCAATAAGCCGCTTCTTTCCTCATCACAATCTTCACTTTCCTTCCACTTTTCCCCTCAATCAACGGCCTCGATTCAAACTCAATCACCTCTTTTTTCTTCATCTCGTTCCCATTTTTGAGACCAGAAGAGTTCAACGAGGCCAAGATAGTTTGAACAAAATCAAGCATTTTTTGGAACTGGAGTTATGATCGAAGACTCAAGAGAGAAATGATGTGGTTGATTTGGATGAGGAAACGATTCAAGAATCATACATTTATAGAGAAATTATTCATGAGACCTTAGCATGTTTGGCAGATTCAAATATTAATATAGTTTGATAATAGAATTTTAACCTCCCATAATAGGAGTATTTGTTTGGGCTAATCCACACTATTTTCTGTTGAGTTGTTCCTAACTTATTTATGTTGGGATTTGAGGGAAATTTACACTTGTCTTTCCACTAACCCAATAGACTTCAAAAATTCAATTAATAAATAAAGATTTCCGTGCTATACTTAATTCTCTTTAAAACGTAAATAAAACTTTTAAATGTGGACATACAAACATGATGAGATATTTTTATCGTGAACAAAAGTAGTAGTGTATGATCTAATGATGAAGAGATAACTATAACTTTACTTGGGACTTTTTCTAAAAAAAAATTACATAACTTATATAAAAGCGTAATTTTATAAATCACATTAACATTGTTAAAAATATTATTGATATAAATAATTTTATAAGTTATAGTATAAAATAAATCTTGATTTGTATAGTACTTATATCACAAATTCTTATGTTCCTCACATAAAAAAAATTTGAACATCTCGTCGACTACGATGGAAAAATTGCAATTTGTAACAAAATTTTGTCAATTTTAGCAACCACAGAAAATTAAAGTAGCAACAATAAACAAACCTAAAAAATTAGGAGAAATAGATAGTAAAATAAGAACAATGTGTTACATTATTAGTTAAATTAAAACAAAATAAATTTAAATTAATGGATTATGTTTCTCTCTCAAAGTTTCTATTTTGATTGATAATTATAGCTATATGGTAGTTGAGATTGGCAGAGAATCGGCCGTTTGCTCATTGCAGCATGCGAATTGACGCTGGGAGATCCGAGTTTTTTTCATGTTTAGCAGCTACTAATCGGAAAAAAGGATCGTTAATTCATTCAATTGCACATTTCCAGCTCCAATTTTGATCGGAAAACAGTTTGATTGCCGGAATCGCAGGAGATTAGTGGCTGGCCATGTAGCATCATTTTCCATCAGATGTGATTTTCACGGCATTTTTGTTTCGAATTCAGTAAAGCAGCGGTTCGGATGCATGATTCAGATCAGATCCGTTCGATTAGTTTGAAGCGTTTGTGAGTAATTGGTTGCTGGATTACGATCTTCGTTAGTTTTTGATCGCGAAAAATGGCGTCACCTGACAAGCAGGGCGCTTTGGATTACATCAATCAGATGTTCCCCACTGGTTAGACACATCTTTCTCTGTATCTGTTTCTGTTATTTTTTTATTATTTTTTTGGTTTGGCGTCAGCTGTTGGAAGGATTTCTAAGAATTTGATTCATGAGGGGGAATTATAATGTCAGGAAGTGTTAGTTCCAGTTTGTATCGTTGTGCTAATTTTATCTATGCATTTAGCAGAGGAATGTTCAACTTATGAAGAAATTGTTTATCTGGAAAGGTTGTTTAGAATAATAGGTTGAGTCTGCCTGTGCTGTTGGGGCTTGAACTTCTAGATGATGCCTTATGAATTTAGTTCAGTTGTTGATCATGTGGAAGCTGGTTGTTATGCAGAGGCCTCTCTATCTGGTGTTGAGCCCCTTATGCAGAAAATACACAGTGAAATCCGGAGAGTGGATGCCGAGATTTTGTCTGCTGTTCGTCAGCAGGTTGGTATAATCGCTAATTGATACGCAGTTATTTTATTGCTGATAAATTGGTAGAAATGGCATTCGTAGACTGTAAATGGATCTTTGATTTTAGAGGTTTCATCTCAATTCTCACATGCTTGGACTGGAATATATGGAATCAGTTGGGTGAGTTGGGGTGTGATTAAGTAAATGGAGAATAGGGATCACAAGATTTATGGCTTGGGTGGGGAAAGAAAGCTCACTCAAGACCAGATTTTTGTAACTAGTAGTAGTTAAATTGTTAAGTCAATGAAGCTAGTAATAAATTCTCAGTTAGTTAATGAATGAATGCTCGGTGTCTATGGAATTTTTTTTTTCTTAGTTTTATCTATAGTAACATGAAACTGGAAGAGGGCCTCTTGTTAGTAACTTGTGTGCTTTGTGTGGTATACATGTAATCCTGGTCACATGTTGTCGAAACTTTACGCACTTTCACTCGTGCTTATCAAGAACATACAATTTTTCTTGTAAAAAATCTGAATGTATTAACACGTTATGATGTCTATATTTTTTATAGAGTAATTCAGGGAGCAAGGCCAAGGAGGACCTTGCAGCAGCTACTCGTGCTGTTCAGGTTTGTCCCTTCCCTTATTAGTTAGTTAATTGGCATGGAAGAATTTTGATTTTTTAGCACAAATACCATCCTCTGTTTGCTTATTATATTTCTCAAAAGTTTTGTTTCTCTCATGGTGCCGTTGACTAATTAGATTTTATATTTTGAACTTAGGAACTCTTGTACAAAATGCAAGAAATAAAAACTAAAGCAGAGCAAAGTGAAACAATGGTTCAGGAAATATGCCGTGACATCAAGAAACTGGATTTTGCAAAGAAGCATATAACTACTACGATTACTGCCCTTCATCGTCTTACTATGCTAGGTGAGGTTTTTAGTCATGATTATCTTGGAGAGGAGTTTGACTCTCCATTCAGTCTAGTTTCACTTGGGTTTGATTTGTAGTCCTTCTAATCTTGTTGTGTTTAGTCTTCAAGCTCAATTACTGAACTTCATCATCTTACTCATACATGTGCTATTTTGTTATTCATGTTGAAAATATATTTGGTTAAAATGTTTTGTTACGACCATTCTATTTGTTATCAGTATTTCAATAGTTTCACTTCATAGTTTCATGCTGCCTTTTCTCTTGTTGACAGTATCTGCTGTAGAACAACTTCAAGCTATGGCTTCTAAAAGACAATACAAGGAGGCAGCTGCACAGCTTGAGGTATTACATGGTGTGCACTTGCTAGCAGCCTTTCTTTGTTTACATTTATATATTTTTTGAGCTACATTGGTCGCAGCTCTGAGTTGAACTATTTGTTTCTTGCATTAGATACACTGTGCATCATGTTACAGAAATTATGCTAATACGTTCAATCACATTACTTTGAGGTATATGAATATTTGCTGTGGGATGTCGAAATAATCACAGCTGTCCTGAATTTTCTTTCGCATAATTTCATGGGTTGGGTATGCATTTCAGGCTGTCAACCAGTTATGCAGTCATTTTGAGGCTTATAGAGATTTTCAGAAGATTGCGGAGCTACGAGAGAAGTTCAAGAGTATCAAACAAATTTTGAAGTCTCATGTGTTCTCAGATTTCTCTAGGTGTGTAAATCCTGAAGTCTGAATATCGACCCGAGCAAAATGACTTTTATGTGTTACAGTTGCCGTTTAATGATTTTATGAAGTTGCTTGACATATTCTTGGGTTATGACTCTCTTCTTCTCCTTGCTCTTTTCTGTTGGCAGGGTTTAGGTAGATTTAGAAAGCTAGGAAAAGATAATTAGAATCACCTTTTTTGTTTTTGTGAATGCATGTCAAACAATCTATAGAAGATGTCTTGTTTATAGTTGATTTTTTAATCATACTCTTGAGTTGAGTTTCATTACATCTGGATTACAATTTTCTGTGCGTTGACTTACTTTTCAACCTTTTTCTCCTGTAATTTTGTACAGCTTAGGTACAGGAAAAGAGACAGAGGAATCTTATTTACTGCAGCAACTATCTGACGCATGCCTAGTTGTTGATGCCCTTGAACCATCAGTTAGGGAAGAGTTAGTAAAGAACTTCTGTAGTAGAGAGCTTACTTCATATCAGCAAATTTTTGAGGGAGCAGGTTTGTCTTATTTCTTTATTTTGGTTTTTGTTATTGCCTTCTGATTTTTCATGAAGTTGACTTTGATAAGTTAGAACTTGAAACTTGGGTATATGCTATATTTGGCAGAATTGGCGAAGTTGGATAAAACAGAAAGACGATATGCTTGGATCAAGCGCCGCCTAAGAACCAATGAGGAGATTTGGAAACTTTTCCCCTTGTCATGGCATGTCCCTTATCTGCTTTGCATCCAGTTCTGCAAGTTGACGAGGTTGGTGACTTCCCTCTCTTTTGAACTCACATGTCAAACATATGATTTGAGGTTCCACCTTGCCTGTAGCTAAATTGTTCTCCTAGGTTTACATCCTTGTTTGGCCAATGGAATTGACATTAAAGGACATGGAGTAATCATTTTTAATGTTTTCAGTTTGAATATATAGTAGCATAGCATAATTATAATCTTGATTTTATAACCATGTATGACCTCTTTTGTTGTTTCTCTTTGGATCTGCCATTCTGTTTCTAGTGGAGACACTCCAGTGGGTGTCTCTTCAAAATGTCGCAGTTACCATATTTTTGGTTATATTCATTGAAGTAACATTGCTAAAAATGGATTTATCATAACTTCATGACTTATATTACATCATGATGAAGTTCTTTGTGGTGTTAACAGGACACAATTGGTGGACATCCTCGATAATCTCAAAGAAAAACCAGATGTTGGAACATTGTTGCTGGTAAGCTCCTTTTTTGTACCTAGTTTTCTGAAGTGCTACCATGCTGTAGAAGTGCTCTAGAATATAACATATATTCTATTGCTGTATCTACAATATATATATTCTATTTTGTGATCCGTTAATCATGCTTTCCTTCTGCTTTTGCCTGTTATGCTAGATAATATGTTATGTTCCCTTCATCCCTAAATCGTTCAATTATCAGCTTCGCAAGGACATTTCTTATTATGAAACCAAATATGTTCTACTATCAACTTAGATACTTAGTCACTCATACACCTTAAAGGATTGGTTTTTCCTTTCTCGTTGCTCACGAAAAGAAATTCCAAAAGTTTTGGCTATGTACTCCATTAAGTTTCTGATATATTGATGTATGGGTGAAAAACATTTAGTTTTAAGCTATGCATCTTCCTAGGAGTTGCTAAGTGATGTTTCTACTTATGGGTGCTTGTAGGCTTTACAACGGACTTTGGAGTTTGAGGAAGAATTAGCAGAGAAATTCGGTGATGGAAGTCGCAGCAAAGAATTAGGAAGTGACACTGGGGAAGATACAGCTGAGAGTAGCAGTCAGAATATTTCAGACATTCGAAAGAAGTATGAGAAAAGGCTTGCAGCACATCATGGAAATGAGAATGAGGCATGGATGAATTTTATGATTTCTTGACTTTGTCCGTTAGTCGATATATTCTAATGATCAAAAACTGATATCTCCCATCATGTTACTCCTGCCTAACTTAGTTATTTCTCTAACCAGGATCAAGATGGCCACAAAGATCTGTCTGTGCCTGATGCTGGGGTAACTTTTCTTGTCTGGATTTTCTTACAAGTCACTACATACGAGTTTTTGTTTTATGATCTGAAACAAGCTTTTCCCCTCATACGTCTTGT
The DNA here is from genome assembly GCF_029641045.1 of Salvia hispanica. Lineage (NCBI taxonomy): Eukaryota > Viridiplantae > Streptophyta > Magnoliopsida > Lamiales > Lamiaceae > Salvia > Salvia hispanica. The sequence continues at coordinate 986,105 of NC_142694.1, forward strand.
TTTGATTTGCTTACTTCAAATGGTTGCCTCATTTATTGAGTCGGCAAACAAAAAGATTCTGGTCTTGCCTTTTGTGCTTAATTACGTGGCAGTTTTTAGGATTGACTTAATTTTCAGTTTCTTGTAACGTATAACGTGCATGAAGGTGCGTCTGGGCCGACTCCAGGCCAAGGGCCGCGGCCCTCCCACTGTGGACACTCTTATGGGAGTTTCACTTGATGAATATGGAAACTTATCAAGCATTACCTTGAATGCTATTTATTTATCTTGCAGTTCAATTTTAGAGGGATCATTTCATCGTGCTTTGAACCTTACTTGGCGGTCTATGTTGAACTGGAGGAAAGAACTCTTATGGAGCATTTGGAGAAACTTGTCCAGGTTTGGGTCATTATGATTGTTTGTAGGTACTCCGATGCTTTTCTCCTTGACTAACATGTAATTGCATCTTATACTTCAGGAAGAAACATGGGAAACTGAAGAGGGAAGTCAAACTAATATTTTATCTAGCAGTATGCAGGTAATATATAAAGAGACCTTGAAATGAATTGTTGAGGTTATTATTCGAATTTAGTAAAATAAAAGATACATATACATAATGCATCTTTCCTAATCCCTTACTGAATGCTTCTGCCTTGTTCATTTTGAATTCTCATTTACTACTTATTCCATGAAATAACAACTAAAATGTAACATTATATGCAAAATATAGCAGTCTTCATGAAAACCAGAATAATTTATTTTTCTTTTACACGTCTCTCATGCTTTTGCATATTATTGCATTTACTCAACTTATTGAATCTTGGTTGATCCTTAATCCTTATTCACTGTATCATGAAGGTGTTTTTGATCATCAGAAGGACGTTAAAGAGATGCAGTGCTCTGACAAAAAAGCAGACATTGTTTAATTTATTCAAGGTTTGTTGGCTTCACAATCCGATGCCTAAATGATAAGGATATTTTTAGTAAAAAGAATATAGGTTACTCATACTCCAACTCCATTTTCCTCTAAATAGGTATTCCAAAGAATTCTTAAAGCATATGCTACAAAGCTTTTCTTAAGATTGCCAAAGGGTGGCACCGGACATGTAGCTACAAAGGTACCTGTTTATTGAATCTTCTTTTGGTGTGTGTATGTGTTTTCACATCTTTCTAATGTTTATTTGAGCGCGATCTTTGTTGTGTTCAACTGACCAACCTTTTATCACAGACATCTGACAAGGATGAACGCTTGATCTGCTATATAGTCAATACAGCTGAATATTGTCACAAGACGGTTAGTTTTGAAATGACTTATTTATCCGCAAAGCAAATTGATTAAGTACTTGGATGCAATAAGCCAATAAGTTTAAGGACGCGGAAGATTAAAATGGCGGATTTAATGTAGAATGTTGCGAAGAAGTCTAGCCTGCTTGTTATTATTTTAGAGCCGTGACCTTTGGATATTCTTCTACCTTGACTTTTTCTTTTTATCAATAAAAAAAATTCATGCAAACAAAGATTTTCAATTAAACAAGGTAATATTGAAGAACTTTGGGTTGTGAAATCTGTTGTTTTAATAGAAGAACGATACTCTAATGCTATTATTGCAAGTTTCTAGCAAAGTAGCAGCAGCTTCTGTCGCTTTCAAACCTTCACTTGAAAAATGAGAAGTTCCAGCAATAATTCGTAATTCAATTTAATGCAAACCACATTACTTTGTCAAATACAAGTACCACATATGACTCTAATGGGTGGTTAATGAAGGGCTTTGTATCTGATGAACTTAACATGTCTGAGTTCTGTCATTCGCTTCTTATTTATATATCTTTCTTTTATCCAAAACTGAGTTCTTTCTTTCACACATTATTATCAGTCAGGTGAATTAGCTGAAAATGTATCCAAAATAGTTGATCCTCAATATGCTGATAGCATCGACATGTCTGAAGTACAGGTGAATAATACCTTCACATGCCTCGTCTCACTGTTTATGCCTTGCGATCCCAGTCCCCTTTCTCATGGTTTTGCTGTATTTTGTAGGATGAGTTCTCAGCAGTCATAACAAAAGCGCTGATAACTCTTGTGCATGGTATAGAAACAAAGTTCGACTATGAAATGGCTGCAATGACACGTGTTCCTTGGGGCACACTTGAAAGTGTTGGTGACCAATCGGAGTAAGATGCCTTGATGAATATATGATTGCTGACATAGTTAGTTTTTCATATGTTTACTTGCGTCTAATTCCTGCAGATATGTAAATGGCATAAATACAATTCTTACTTCAAGCATTCCTGTACTTGGAAGGCTTCTTTCTCCTATATATTTCCAGTTCTTCCTCGATAAGGTAAACGAGTAATTCCTGAATTGACTTTGTATCTTGCACTTTCATTGGAGGATAATACTTGAAAGATATTCTTCTACAGCAGTCATGTTCCAAAGCTAATCCTCTCTAACCTCTGCAGCTTGCATCATCTCTTGGTCCGCGCTTCTATCTCAACATCTTCAAATGCAAGCAAATCTCCGAAACAGGAGCACAACAAGTACTTATTCTATTTACTCTGTTTGTAATATTGTTTGTGTGAGTTTTCCTGGTTGGATGATTTTTATTGACAAGAAGGCCTTTTTTTCTGAATGATAATTATTTCAATGATTTTCATTTGTTTAACCATATAAGAAATCAAAGAACTCTTTTTGGTGAAATTGAACTTAGCTTTTAATCTCTCTGGACATATTGTTTTATGCATAATCAGATGCTGCTGGATACACAAGCTGTCAAAACAATCCTTCTGGAAATTCCTTCCCGTGGAAAACAGGCAAGATAACGACAACTCTTCATTCTTGAGGTTCTTATCCCGTGCCTTCATTTTTAACCTGCCCCTTCTGTATCCCTGAGCAGGTATCTGCTGCTGGCGGCTACTCAAAATTTGTAAGCCGTGAAATGAGCAAAGCTGAAGCACTGCTGAAAGTAAGATTATCCATTGACACGGGACTTTGTGGTGGCTTAATGAAGCACTCTTAAACACCATTCCTTAGTTAAATGCTCTTTAAATGATCCACAGGTCATATTGTCCCCTATCGACTCTGTGGCTGATACATATTGTGCTCTACTGCCCGAGGGTACTCCTTCAGAGTTCCAGCGAATTCTGGATCTTAAGGTTGCTTGCTGTTTCCCCGTCTCTAAAATCATGAATTCGTGTTTCTTTTGTGTTCATCTTTGACTAAAAGTTCCAAATCAATTTTCAGGGCCTCAAACGGACTGACCAGCAAAGCATACTAGATGATTACAAGAAGCGTGGGGCAGGGACGTATCAACAATCCATCAAGGCAGCCGTTGTTCCATCTGCACCTAGCTCTACGGTGGCACCTATTCTACCTACACCTGCTGGAATCATTCCACTGAAGGAAGAGTTGGCAAGGGCTGCTGCACTAGGGAGAGGTGCTGCCACAACTGGAATCCGCAGAATCCTTGCATTAACCGAGTCAACTACCAAAGATCGCAAAGATGGACCTCTGAGAAAACTTTTCATTGGATGACCGGATACAGAATTCGCCCTACTCTGGTTAGGATTCGTCCCTTTTTCTCGAGTATTAATGACATTAATCAGGGTGATTAGATCTTAACTACAGTATTAAATTGATTGGTTTGCAGTTTTATTATTACATGAATAAGGCTCGGGCCTGAAGTCGTTTCGAGAGCCCGTTAAAAATTGTAAGTTGCAAAATAAATACACGTAAATTCCATATATAAATTCTTTTCTTTACATAACTTGCAAAGTAAATAAGCCTCTACACCTCTAATAATAATGTTGCAAATTACACATCCGTGTCGTTTCAAAAGTTTCTATTTTTAGAGGACGGATGGAGTATGAGGTGTTGGAATCAAATATAATTGTGCAATAGTTTTAATAAATGATTGGTGGCGTGTATTGTGAGTTGAGACTGACGCACTTCGTTTGGTTTAATGTACTAAATGAAAATGGTTGGCTATAGTAGAATTGGCTGATTTTCAATTATAATAGTGACTTGGAGCATCTGCAACAGCACCCTTCCCGATGGGTTTTCCCGTCCTACCGGGACGGGTGGTCGACAGGTTGCCGTTGCAGGCACCTCGTCCCGCCGAGGAGCCCTCCATTTCGGACTGAGCTCGTTCTGATGGGACATGCACCCGTCCACATGGCGCATTCTAAGTCATACATTTTTCAAGAGTAGGTCACATTTGGAACTCCCTCGGTTTGTTTACCACTATTTAGTTACAATTAACCCTAAAAGTGATACTCATACTTTGAAAGTGGAATATTGGTGGAATCAATAATATTATTGAATTGATAATATAGTAGTATATTCCATTTGGAATATTTTGAATACACAATATCAAGTTCCCACCAATATTTTTATTTTTATTGGGTTTTTCCTTAGTAATGAAGAAAATCCACGGTGGCAATCATGCAATAGTAAAGGCTTAATTTATGCAATTTTCATAAATATAAATATAATAGGAAGAAGTGTTTCAAGAAGCGTTTGTAGTAGTCCCCAACGGTTAGATTTTCAAAATTTCAGGTTGATATATTTAACGGCAATAAACCCTTATACTAATATTCATAGATTAAAACGCGGCTGCGGAGGTCGATATCCATATCCATATTCAGAAGGTTCCGATAGGCAATAGTGGAGGTGGAATTGGATATCCACATCCTCGTTGTAGCGGAGGAGGAGGTCGATATCCATATCCTCCTCTAAAAGGAAAGGGAAAGGCACATAAGGCTTTGGAGCTATGATTTTAATAAGTGGTTGGTAGTGTGTATTGTGAGTTGAGAAAAATGCACGTCGTTGGATTTAATGAACCAAGTGAAAAAATGGTTGGCTGTAATAGATTTGGTTGATTTTTCCATAATAATAGTGACCAAGTGGTAATAGTCAAATTGAATGTGTTACTGTTTCAAATTTGGCATGCTATGTAATTATCGTACTTATCTAATATTAGTAAGATATCATCGTAAGCAAGATTAATTAAATTGCTAACAAACTGCAAAACAACAGTATGATAATGACAACTAGCTAGTATCATCTCTACCTATGTAAATCTAGTGATATTTATGGAAAATTGAATTTCAAAATGTGTTTGTAAATTATTACTACATTGGATCTTGTACTAATTGCCGTTTTTTTGCTAGAGGTAAGATATGTTAGGTGGCAACTGTCATTAAGAGACAAAGTACATCAAAGTACGTAATATTGTTGCATGGGAATTGAAGAAAACTATTTAAAAAAATGTTGTGTAAGCAAAGGTTCTCGACTATTATATTTGGTGAGCTAATGCAGAACTACATATAATATTCAATTAAATAGTATATTAAAAGCTTTATATTGATAAGATAAATTGCTATCTAAGTCAGACATAAAAAAACGCAAGCAAATACAAATATGTTATCTAAGTCAGACATAAAATAGCGAGAGTGCAGGAAGAAGTCGTAAAATAATTGCGGTTCTCGAATTATACAAAAAATATTTTGTGGAAATCTCATACTCCCTGCTTTAAAATACTCCCCCCGTTCCATAGTAATAGAGACATTTTATTTTGGCTCTTATTTTGAAAAAATAATTATAAATAGTTAAAGTGGAGAAAAAATAAAGTAAGAGAGAGAATATTGTAGATAAGACTCTTCTCTACATTATTCTTTCTATTACTTTACTCTCTCACCGTTTTAACTATTTATTATCATTTTTTCAAAACGAGTGCAAAAAATGAAATGCATCTATTACTGTGGAACGGAGGGAGTATCTATTTTACTATTTTAACACTGCATAAATTAAAATTTTCATTTTAAATATGAGAAACTCATTCAACTAAATTATTACACCAAGGATCCATTATAAATCAATATATAAAAGTGACACATATATTTCACTAATTTTCCTTCAGCATGCGTTCGGTATCGCGGAATTCAGAACTTCGGTACCGAAAGGACCCTTATATTTTTTAGATACCTTACCAAATCAAAACAAGACACTATAAGCATATCATAAATAGAATGAGTAATTCACATAGAGTTGAATAGCATTGTTTTAATGGCATTCACCAAAACTTAAAACGATATTTTTCAACTCTAGGTGGAGTACATAAATTCTGTTGAATTTCCACATAATTATAAACGTTAAGGTTTTCCACGTTAGAGCTGAAAAGTGTAAGCTTGTGCCATGTTTGCAACTTACATTTAAAGCTTTTTCTTCTTACATTTTTCAATCCTTAAAGTAACATACTTACTTTGTAAGTGGAATATTGGTGGAATTGATAGTATATGTATGGCATTTGGAATATTTTGAATACATATACATATATAAGATTGCATCAATAAAAGACAAATGGACTTTCAAGAATGAACTAGATGATGGAGGAAAGCATGAGGAATCCCATACACAAAAAACAAGCATATAAGGAAAAGGGATATCTTATTAATAATTCACAAGAAAATGATAAATATTTCTCTTGTTCCATTTCTGCTCATGATAAATAAAATGAAAAACAGACAACAATTCTCTCCTTTTTTTTCTGACAATTTCATCATAGAAAATTAAAAACAATCAAACATGGTGGGAAGCACTGCTCCTGAATGAGCCAAGTGCCTTGGCTGCTCCTGCCCTCAATATGAACTGATGGTAGAAAGCTGCAATGGCTGCACCAATGAAGGGTCCAACCCAGAATATCCACTGCAAATCAATCAAAAAAATAAGCAATTTTAAAAATTATTTCAAGAAGTATAGTATTTGGAGTTGATGAAGAAAGTTTGTTACTTGATCATCCCAAGCCTTGTCCTTGTTGTATATCACTGCGGCTCCGAGACTCCTAGCCGGGTTGATGCCGGTGCCGGTGATCGGGATCGTGGCGAGATGAACCATGAAGACTGCGAATCCGATAGGAAGAGGCGCCAAGACCTAGTATGTATTCAAGAATCAAGATAATGTCATGAATGAGTTTATTTCATCCCTATCTAAGTTAAATGAATGACTAAAATAGAGTCCCTTTTATTGAATTCAAAGTCTCCCAAAGACAATTAAAAATGACGCAATATCAAGTTCCCACAAATCTTGGAAAAGAACTACTATATTACATGGGTTTCATATCCCATGTCACAAAAAAATTTAATTTTTATTGTGTTTTTCCTTAGTAATGAGGAAAATCCACGGTGGCAATCATGCAATAGTGTCATTATTTTAATATTAGTAGTATTTTGTTGGGGGAATCTTTCCTATGCCTAAATTCCTAAAGTTCAAAGTATGGTAATAAATTCCAAATCCTCTTTATCATTATAGATTTCTTGAAAGTGTAACCACCACATGTTCTTGCAACGGCATCCACATTTGCTGACTCAGAAGCACATTAGAAAAAGGTTGGACTTAGCTACAAAAAAGGTAGGCATTCAATAATGTTGGAGTGTTCCTTAAATTATACTCCATACTATATACAATGATCACTAAATTTAGAATACTAGTTTCTCATTATCTCATATACTAATAAAGAATTAGATTTTTCATGTAAACTCAACATTGTAATACTAGCAATTAGCAATGAAATAGAGACTGACCGGAACGTGGGAGTCTCTGGCGCTCCTCTTGGGATCGGTGGCGGAGAAGACGGTGTAGACGAGGACGAAGGTGCCGATGATCTCAGCTCCGAGCCCGACTCCAGTGCTGTAGCCGTCGCTGAGCTCGTTGGCGCCGCCTCCGTATTTTTTGTAGTAGGAGCTTTGGAAGGCCTTCACCAGCCCGACTCCGCAAATGGCGCCCAAGCATTGAGCCACCATGTACATCACGGCCCGAATCAGAGACACTTTTCGGGCCAACAGAAGCCCGAATGTCACGGCCGGGTTAATGTGACCTCCTGCAACAACAACACCATCACAGCATAAGAAAAATCGATTCCAATTCATTAAAAACAAGAGGTTTTTATATATAGTAAAACTGGACAAAATAGGAATTAACATAGTGAAAATTTATGCAGAATTTAAATATAAGAGCAAAATTAACATTTTATCAGATTTTTCGATTGTTTGCATAATTTTCTTCAACAGATCGAGGAAATTTTTGTGTAATTTTATTTTTACTTTTTAAAAAAGAGTAAAACCTTATCCAACTTTCCAACGCCAGAAAATATTCCCCTGTTCCATGCAGCTAAGATGAACAAAATTGAGTACCAAATTGAAACAAAACAAAATACCTAAAATTCAAAAAACAAAATTCCACGGCATTTCCAGATCGAAGCACTCTAAAAAGCTCAAATCGAGCTGAGAACTGACTCACCGGAGATTCCAGCGGTGCAGTAGACGAGGATGAAAATCATGCCTCCGAACGCCCACGCAATGCCGAGAATTCCGACTCCGCCGCACTCGTCCGCCGCCGACTGGCTCTTGTACCCGATCACGGTGAGCACGGTGATGTAGAGGAAGAGCAGAGTCGCGATGAACTCCGCAATCAGAGCCCGGTAGAACGACCACTTCGTCAGCTCCTCCGCGTCGATCAGCGGCGCCGGCGGCGGATCGTGGTAGTCCTTCGCCCCGTAGGAGCCGTGCTCCGCCACCTCCTTCGTCATTGCGTCGAGAGAGAGAGAGAGATGCAGAGAGAGAGAGTGAGAGAGATGTGAAGAAGTGTAGTGAGAGAGAGAGAGGGGAGTGGGGGTATTTATGGAAGAAATGAGGTGTGGGATTGGGGGGTGATTAACGGTAATTGAGAGTGATTAAGATGGGATTAATTAGGGATTGGGCCGTCCATGGTTATTAGAGGGTTGGGTTTCGTTTTCACCGACCCACGAGACTGTGGCCCACCACCTTCCACGGTTTTCTATTTAACGGCTACTTTTGAATAAGATTACAAATTTTGCCAAAAAAAAATAATAATATTTACCACAAGTTTAAATCTGATCATGAAAGTTATGAACTTTATATAGTGATTTGAAATTGGGAGAAATTTGGGTGAGATTTTTAGCACACAAAATAACGTCGTTTACATTATTAAAAGTAGGTATGTCAAATCGGGTACCTGCGGATACCCGATCCAAAAATTTCAAGTATCCGATCCCGAAATTCTCAAAATTTAATATTCGATACCTGATCCAAAAATTATTTCGGGTATTCGAATACCCGACTCGGGTATCCAGTCCTAATTTTGAATTTTTATTTTATTTTATTTAAGAAAACTAACTACTAACTTTTAGAAATACAACTTGTAGTTCGAATTTTGATACAAACTTGAAGTAGTTCGAAGTTAAGAGGAAAAAAACTACTAAAATTTAATTATTTAAATTTAAAATAACAGAATAAATGAATAATTTATTAAATTTTCAAATAAAATTAGAAAATCGGGTAATTCGGGTAATTTGGGTATACCCGATCGGGTATCGGGTAATAATCCAAAAATCCCCTACCCGATCCGATCCCGAAACTCAAAAAATCAGATATCGGATATCCAATTATCCGATATTTCGGGTTTGGATATTGGGTATCCAATACCCAATATTCATTTTGACACCCCTAATTAAAAGTGTCATATTTGTTTTGTGGAATTAACCATTTACTTTCTTTTGGAAAGAAATTATGTTCAAGCAAACAAATATGTCATGGTTACAGGAGTCTATCCATTGCGTATAGGCTTTAAGGACATCGTGGCAGAACCGTCAAGGTTAAGTAGGGACCTAACAGATCGAATGGGACAATACATAGACAAGTAAATCCCTTATGAATTTGAATTCCAAGGTATTCTTTAATTTCATTTTCATTTTTGAATTCTGTAAGATTCTTAACTTGGAATTTCTTCTTGAATTCTAGCTCGAAGAATCCAGCAAGTAATACATAATTCCTTGTGATTTTTCAACTAAAGGAATTGACACAAACATTTTAATTTTGTAATTAGACTATTTTTTTTTGTCACTACTACAATAATGTCAAAAGTAGTGATGTGTGGTTTGTGAAATTAAACGTTTCTATTCTTCTTTTCCAAATACATGGGCACATGGTAAGAAAAAAAGACATCATAAAGTGGACCCCAAAGATCATATAAAAATATTATGATGATCTCAAATCGATTTCATTCTGCCCAATAATTTGTTTTCTTGAATATTCTACACTACTTAAAAGGTGTTAAATTATTTGATGAGTATGATCAAATTCAAACAATCATTCCTTCAAAATAAAACAATTAATTTTTTTAGATAATACAATGAATTGTACTTATGCATGATCATTATTTTTATTTAGACGTATGATTTGCTGCATGTTACTTGCAAGGCATAAGAATGGATATTAGTTTTTTAAATTATTTTATTATGTTTTCAAGCTAATGAGTAATGACAACCAATATAACAACACATTTTTTTATTTTTTATTCATGATCTATCTGGAGATTCTTTTACGAATTTGATCATCATATAGGGGGTTATAATGAGTAATGCCAACCAATATAACACATTTAAATTCCAACAAAATGGCTAGGTCTATGATTTCATTTTATAATTTTTATAGTTTTTTTGCTGTTCGTGGTTATTATATATCTCTTGATGAATATGGTTAGAAGATAATGTCGTGTAGTGCTTTTTGTTTATGTTTTTCTTATGTTTATTTGCTGATTTTCTTCTACAAATAGAGCATTTATTTTTGTCTTTTTTTTGTTACATAAATGCGGGCAAGACCCGAAAAGAGAAACTAACGAATATAAGAAACATCTAATCTATCATGAAGCAACCAACTGCTAATATCCACCGGTGGATTTTCTAGAACATGAACTCCTTTAGAAAAGCTATATGCATAGTGCGACAAAAAATCAGCTGCAAAGTTACCTTCTCTGTGCACATGATGAACCACAACAGATTCAAAATTTTGGAGTAGTTCTCGTACCTTGTGTACAATGGAGCGACAAATGACAGAGATATCAAAATTTCCAAGAATCATAGCGACTCCGACAAGGCTATCACTCTCCACTTCTAGCTTTCTAATTCCTCGGGACTTAGCCAACTGTAATTCATAGAATAAGCACCAAACTTCAGCTGTCAAAATAGAGCACACTCCAATGTTGACAACAAACCCAAACTTCCATATTCCGAACTCATCACGAAATAAACCTCCGCCAAATGCTTTTCCCGACTCTCCTCCAAGAGATTTTGTATGTGACCAAGCTCAATATTTTGTTATACTAAAAGTTAGTTCTAGAAACTATATACATGCCAACTAGTTATATTTAATTTTATTTTATCAAGCTAAATCAAGATCGAAGTAGCTCAAACTCATTTACATCCTTATACAAATCGAAAATTAAGTAGGCCAATTTTTTTTTAAGTAGAATATATACGGTTCGACATAATTAAAATAAATGTAGAATTTAATATAATTAAGTCAAAATATTGTAGTATCAAAGATAGTAACATGAGAGCTTTAGTTTTCAGTGTTAACAAAATCAAGGGACACGTGGAGGGCAGAAAACCACTTCCTCGGCTACCACGTGGGCTTTTATGTAAGGCTTGTATTCAATTGGCGGTTAGACTTTGTGGGCCAAAGCCCAAATTCTATGTTCTTCTCCATTTTTCTCCTTTTAATTTTCCTTTTATGTTTGATAGTGAAATATTTGCATTGAAAATCCATATTTTGAATTTTATAAAAACAAAACATTAACACTATAAAATATACTACCTCCGTCCACGAAAATTTGTCCTATTTTTCCATTTCCGTCCATCCCCCAAAAATTTGTCTCATTTCACTTTTACCATTTTTGGTGGTGGACTGCATATTCCACTAACTCATTCCAATTCACATTTTATTATAAAACTAATATATAAAAGTAGGACCCACAAACTTTTTCAACTCACTTTCCATTACATTTCTTAAAACCTGTGCACGATCAAATCGGGACGAATTTTTGTAGACGGGGGTAGTAAATCAGAAATGAAATAAAATTGATCATGCCATCCCCCTTTGTGCTAAAGATGAAACCATGGAATTATTAGGCATGATATTTTAGACAAGTAGTGTTGCCTAAGTAACACTATTACTACAAAAATGATTAGTTTTAAGTGGACATGGTTTGCTTTTACTTCCACCAAACTATCAGAAAAAGGACAATAATGACACTAACTTTTTCTTTGAGTTATTAAGCTTTTCTAAAGACCAACGGTCACATTTTAATTAATTAATTAATGTATGTAGGGAAACAATAAAAGTAGCATTTCTGAGAATTTGTAATTCGCAATCTATGCTTAAATTGATTGTACTCGTGATTAATTTTTTATAGTATATAAAAACAAAACTCAGAGCCTAAAAAAGCGAGTGAGAGTCACGCAACAAATAAGTTGTCGTTGGCTCGTTGCACTTGTGATTATTGCATGAGCATATAGTTCAATACGTGGCAAGCGACTGTATTCGACTCATGCAGGGGTGGATCTATGTATATAGTTGGTGGGGCATTTGCCCCTCCTCAAAAGTTTATACCAGTGGTATTTTTTTCTAAATTTGAAAATTTATACGATATTCTCCTTTAAATGCTCCTCCTCATTACTATAAAATATGTTTACAAATATACTTTTGCTCCTCCTTACGTCAAATCCTGGCTCCGCCCCTAGACTCATGCATTCGTAGTTTCAGGGTCGGACGCAAAAAAATACTATCATATAAACCATAATTATAATTTGTAAGCAATTAGAAAGTGGAGTTAAAACAAAACCTTATATATCTAATTAAATCCCGACATATATATGTCCAAAATGTGTGGTTGGAAAGATGGTAATTGATGGAGTAGTATATTTTTCCATAATAAGATGATGGGAATAATGTGGTGGAAGATGATTGTACAAGAGATTATCTAATCAAGTAATGATGCCCAAGAGATGATTACATGACAAACAAAGCGTGACATATAGCATCCCACACTCACCTTTTTCTTGAGTGGTCACAACTAAATTCCAATTAAATTTCTCTCACCATTCTTGTGACATCTCATGTATTTCTAACTTATATTTATGAATAAATCGAGTCCACTTGAGTCTAGCAACTCCGATTGTAATATAGAGTAGTTATTTGAGTGCATAGTTTTGCACTTTTGATGTATATATATAGCCACCAGTAGAGCCAAAAATTGACAAACCCTAGCTAGTATTTTAATTTGTAGTGTATTTTTGACTCGGGTTAGATAAAAAGTTAACCGGAATTATCTTTCAGTACTTGATTTAGCTTGCGATTCTTAATTATAAAGTGAAAGATTACATGAATGAATCGAAACACACTTGAAAATACAAATTATGAGAATATACAGATATGAGATTGCATATTCGAGGTGATCTTAACTTATAGTATGACCATATCAATTATCTAAATTACATAAAAATTGTTTTTTTAATAAAATTTAATTATTTAGTGTTTATTACTCCCTCCGTTCCATAGTAATAGAGTCATTTCCCTTTTTAGTAAAAGTCAACACATTTTTCAACACATACTTTACTCTCTCTTACTACTTTTTTCTCTCTTCATCTCTGTACCTTTTTTCATTTTCCACTTTATTCTTCCTTTATTTAACTCACCTAACACAATTTTTCTTAATCTCCGTGCCGAAAAGAAACGCCTCCATTACTATGGAACGGAGGGAGTAATATTTTTCTCTGCATTCGTACTTGTCATCACGTAATTTGATAGATCATGTGAGATGTTAAGGTGGGAGCTACATGGGGTTCACCCAAATAGGTTGTTAAATAAATGCACACTTTTGAAAAGTGTTTACTCTTATTTTGGGAATCTTCATGTTTTTTGTCTACTACTTGTTAGATTTCATTACGTAAGAGGCGTTTGCCAGTATATACTTCTTTGAAAGAGCTAATAAATTATTGCATTTTATGTTTTTGGTTGAACTAATGTTAGGTTACTTAATTTTTTTTATTGGTTGTGGTAAATGTTAGATAGTGTTCGAATTATTGACTTTGCTATACTAACATAATATTCCAATATTAAAAATTAAAAATTGCAAAGAAAAATAAAATAAATTCATTATAAAAAAAATGAGCTACTAAAATGGTTGGAGCAGTATATATAACTGTATAACCTGCGACTCTTTTAAATTGTTTGCTAAATTTACCAAACATGTTGATGAAGAATTACTTTTGTAGAGAAAAACCAAAGAAATAAGACAAAGTTATTGCTAGACTCAATATTAATCTTGAGCTTGTTCTTCAAGGATATTAGTATATTACAACAACTTGATTATTATCTACTAATAAATCAAATTAAAAGTTAAAAAAATGAACCTTTTAGATTCAAAACTTTTTGGTTCATATACTGTGTAAGAAAGTGGGTGACATTTTATTTGTCGAATTTATACTTTCTTTTATATTTTTCAAAACGACAAAAAAATAAAATGAGTCATTGCATGTCAGCACCGGCCCTTGACTCATAAAGCCGTCCACATTCTGTGCATGCCTTGTGACATGAATGAGGCTTGCCAATTAAAATTTCAACATGTTTCTATTGTGATTTTTAATGGAACCTAGTTTCAAATCCCAAATATATAACTTTTTAAAGTTATTACATTATCAAGTTAGCATTGTATTTGTTTGATATTTATTTTATATATTCATTCAAGTGTGTTTCATTACGAGGAGAATACACGCCTAAATAGGCTGATGATCATTTTCATATGGTATGATTGATCCTAGCTACAAATCAGGAAAGAATAATTTACAATTAATTTGAGATCATTTTAATTGATGTCCTAATCTTTGTGTATCTTCCGTGATTTCTTCCAACAGTATTCAAAGTTTAATTTATAAATCCAAGGGGTATGGTCGAGAGTGGCATGAGACTCGTCCATCCTTAACCAAATGGTCAGAGGATTGATTCCTGCCTTTGGGAATGAAGCGGCTTTAGATCCTTAATGAAATAGTCACTGGACCCAGCAGACTGCAAGGCTGCACCGAACCGCCACCAAAGCATAGCTAGTCTCGAACATTCACCGCACCCGATCTCGTCCCCTCTGCGACCATACCGCAATTTTTGGATCCCGCTCCCATTTTCGGTATGCATTGTGGAGCACTCTCACTTAAATGTTAGAAGCTAGCTCTATAGTTTTGTTGCATAAAAAGGTTACCATAAGTTTATGATGCTATTTCTCAATCAATCGTTGTATGACATTTCAATTGTAAAGGTACATGTAACCAAACGACTCAATATGAATTAATTGCATTTAAACTCTATTTAAAAAGTGCAATCATATGTAGGCCAAGTTATGTGAATACCTTGGATCTAACATTAAATTTTGCAAGTCCACCTAATTTAGTGCAAGTATATATGTTCTTTTCCGACATGCACTAACACCCCATCCAAATTAGGCTAAGGTTTGAAAAACGTGAACCACGTTTTTCGCCTGTGGTGAAGATATATACACCATTCCACCAAATGGAAGCCATGGGACCAACACAAATTAAATAAAGGTATTTCTCCAATTTAAGAAATCGAGATCTAGTGTTAGTTATATATGTCGGTGACAAATCCTACAAAATATTTCCATGAAGTATATAAATAATTCTATAAAAAAGTATTACACATTAGTAAACCATTGCCATTTCATGAGAGTAAGTCAATCAAAATATATGTCATGTATTTTGTAGGAGTACTTATTAAGCATTTAAAAAATATAGGTAGCTTAGTAATTTTATTTAAAGATGATTGCTAGGAATAACAAAGCGTATATCCTAAATTACATCACACAATTTTTCTAAATTCTGCTTTCACAACCACTTATATATATATTTTGCAAATTACAACGTTCAAAATTTTGTGAAAGTTACTTCAAGGAATTAATCTCATATTATGGTTAGGTGACTATTATAATATTGACTAACTTTGGTCTAAATAGTTCACTTCATAGATAAAAGCCTTATTAATTGGTCCGATAGCTATAACTAAGTAATTGGGCCTCCATAGATAGATTTTACCATTGGGCTACTGAGATATTTGGATCTTTAAATAAGTTGTCTACTTAAGTCCATTGGGCTTTTGAATGCTACCAAACGAGAATGGCCCATGTCGACAAATACACTGCTCAAGAATTGCAAAGGAAGTTAATAATAATAAATAGAGTAAAAACCATGAAAATCGATAAAAATCGGGTTAAAATCTTTTAAAAATTGATGGAACTGTTAGTGTAGGACCAATTGTGATCAGAGTTGAAATATTCAGGATCCAAAAATTCAAAAGATAAAGTATAGAACCAAAATCATAAAATGAGCATATGTTCAAGACCAGTTTTGGCATTTTATTAAACTGATAAAAAAATTGGTTTTATTTTGAGATCAATTGATACTGAATAGATGAATATTTCTATGTACAAATATATGAATATCGAGATAATTTATTAAATATTATATTTCTAATTCAATACTAAAAAGAAACAGACAGATTATTCAGAAACGATTAAATGGAGTTGTATAGATGAATATTCATATTCATAATATATAAATACAAAAATACTACAGTTATAGACTAATAGCTTATTTTCTTGTCCATGAAGCAATAATAAGAATTTGGCAGTGAATATTTCAAGAAATAGGACTACTATTTTAGTAAATTAAATTAGGGAAGGGATGAGATAAAATTGCCTAAAAGAAAGGTGTGTTCTTGGTCAAAGTCAGAACCCCCTAACACTCCATCCATGAATGAAAAAAACACCTATAAATTCATATAAATTGACAAATGAAAATACCCAAAAACCCAACCCAGAAACTGGCTCCATTGGAATATTTGATCACTTCTACTAATGTATTGTACGAATTTCGTTATCTCTCTACATTTTCCATCTCTTGATCCAATCTTGTGCCATTGTTTGTTAATATATGTGCAAAAGAAGCAATTTTTGGCCACCCCTTTTGTAATTTGATTGAATCCAATTCAATGTTGAGATGGGTCTGTTTAGCTATAGCTTTTTGGTATGGTTATGTTTTTCAAAGTTAGTTTTTGTTGTTGTGATTTGAGAGTTCAAATTGATTGTTTGTTGGATGTAGCTTATGTTATGTTGTTTATGTGCAACAACAGTACATAGTTTTTTTTTTGGTTCCATTGCTGTATGCTTTTATCTTCATCCTTAATTTAGTTTTTTTTTTGTGTTTTGTTATGTACTTAAAGTTTCTTTTTTGTTTCATTGTAGTGTGAATTTACTACCTTTTGGCCTCATCTTGGCTGTTTTTGTTTATTTACTCAGTTTCTTTTGGCACAATACAGATTGATGGTGCTTACATTTGAATTGGCTTAGGGCAGGATTCATATGTCTGATTGTATACATGAAAAAAGGAAAATATTGGGGCAAAGGGTTGGTCTGGTGAAGGGAAAGAGGTCAAATTGTTCCGTGATAAATTGTATCTATGGGTATAATGGTGACAAATTCATGGAGAAAGTATGTCACCCCTTGTTGGCGGCCCTCGGTGTTGAGGCAAGGGGAGAATTGCAGCAATAAAGTGGGCGATCCTAGTGGTCGGGTGGACAAGCTGTGGTGGTACAGAGATATAGGACTACATATGTACGGGGAATTGTCAATGGCGGTTATCCAAGCAAACAATGTACTAGAGGATCAATGCCAAGTAGAGTCGGGACCGATGAGTTACATGGAGGCTGGCCCTCGAGGGACATTTGTTGGAATCTACGACGGGCATGCTGGCCCTGAAGCTTCCCGGTTTATAAACAACCATCTATTGGAAAATATGAAGAGTATGAACCTTTGCCTCCTTGTTGGTTTTGTAGTCTTTCAACGTGCCATTTTGTGTTTGTGATGTTTTTTATGCTTAGACACTTTTTGGACTTCTAGTTAATGTTACTTTCTTTTACAGTGGAATGTGCTGGACTTTCTTTTCGATAAAGTTATGCGCTTCTGGTAGGTCGTCGACACTAATTCTACAAAGAATTCGTGAAAAATGTATTTTGTTGTGAAAAACCTATGTTTAATGATTGAACAGAAGCTGTGAAACAATATTTGATTATAAGTAGCTTAATGAGATATACCTTAGATAACTGTTTTAGAACTCTTTCCTAACATCTTGTTAAAATTTAGAAGAGTGTGTAGTGTGTGAGCTGCTTCTGTCGATCTTTTCGTGTAGTACTAGATAGTTTTATTTGAATATCATACAGTGCATTAACTGAACTCTGTCCATGTATTATATTTGTATAAAGAACAAGTAAATTCAATGGTTAAAATGATTTTTTATGAGATATAGGCTTTCGTGATCTGTTGTTAATTTGTTACTTTCTTTTTCTGGAACAGATCTTGACCTGTTGTTTAAAGTCCCTTTCATCGAAAACTTGCTAAAACTCGTGGTTTACTCACTTTACAGCAATTTAATGCAGGATTTACATTCGAGAGTCGAGAGATGTCGGCAGATGTTATAAAAAATGCATACTTAGCAACAGAAGAACAATTTCTTTCTATGGTGAAGAAGCAATGGGAAGTCAAACCACAGATCGCCTCTGTGGGTTCGTGTTGCTTAGTAGGCGTAGTATGTGACGGGATGGTATGCACTGCAAATGCTGGAGATTCTAGGGTGGTGTTAGCAACAGTAGAAAAGTCTGGTAAACAGGTCAAAGCCGTTCAATTATCAGACGAACACAACGCCAGTGTTGAATCTGTCCGGGAGGAGCTGCGCTCATTGCATCCCGATGATCCAAAGATTGTCGTTCTTAAGCACAATGTTTGGCGAGTGAAGGGTGTTATTCAGGTAAACTCTTGTTTCAGTGAGATCTCTTTACTATTTTTCCATTTGATCGAGTAAAGGACCGAAAAAAAAACCCGGGGGAGTCTTGTGTAAATGACAGTATGATCCAGTTTATGGACTTGCAAAAAATATCACAAAATCGAGCAAGAATCTATCCATAACGAGTGCATCATTATCTTGAAAGCTATTGTTTTCCTCTTCTTTCTTTGCAGTGCAATTCTTCCCTAACTCCGTGTTTCGTCTCCTCGATCTGTCCTAGATTTCCAGATCGATAGGCGACGCCTACTTGAAGACAGCAGAGTTCAACAAACCGCCTTTGATAGCAAAATTCAGGATTGCAGACCCTTTTGAGAAGTCAATCCTGTTGGCCGAGCCATCAATACACGTACACAAACTTCAACACGGAGATCAGTTTCTCATATACGCCTCGGATGGTCTATGGGAACACCTCAGCAATCAAGACGCAGCCAACATTGTCCACCACTCTCCACGCAACGTACAGTTCATACACTGACAAAAGCACATTTTTCTTCCTCGAGTAAGTTTTGCTAACGGGCGTAGTCCCTACCCATCTCAGGGCATTGCCAAGAGGCTAGTAAAAGCCGCGCTCAAGGTTGCCGCGAAGAAGAGAGAGATGAGATATTCAGACCTGAAAAAGATCGACAGGGGCGTGAGGAGACATTTCCATGACGACATCTCTGTAATAGTCCTCTTCCTCGACTCACATTTGATCAGCCAGAGCTCGTTTCAGCGGCCCGTTCTTTTGGTGAAAGGAAGCGGGGTAGCGCCCGGAGATGCCGACTCGTAGACTAGATTGGTGGTATAAACATGTTTTGTTTTTGACAAGTTTCATCAGAAGAAAGATATTTGATAGATGTATAGGGCTGGCATATGAAACACAAATTTTGCAGGATAAGAAACAAGAGGAATTACTAGGGATGTAACGAGAAAATTATTATTCAGTATTATGTCGAATAAATTTTTGTTTAGGATGATATTATAATAAAAAGTTCCTTGAATGAGAACCTTTTTCTGTATTATATGAAGGTAAAGTTGTTAAATGTATTCAGATAGAAAAAAGGTAATTGCATGTTTTAAAAAAGAGAGATTAGATAATGTTTTATTCATAAAGTGACATCTAACTTATTAACAAAGCAAAAATTATAAAAATCATCTTTTACCCAAAATAACTCCTTGAACAACCTGCTTAGTATAGATAAACAGCATCATGATAATGCTTCATGATTTTATCATACCAACTATATGGAACATTTAATAACAAATAAGTATAATAGTAGTAGTACATAAAATTTTATTGTATCCTAACTCTTTTAACGAGCATTCTGGCACTACTAGGCTAAATCAGTCACAAGCTGCTAATGCAGTGACTTTAAAACAAAATAAAAGACTGCCTGAGCAAGATGTGGGAATGCCATCTACTGCTGGTCGCTCGTTGCATCGGTGATGAGAGGTGACTAGGGCAACGAGCATTATTCTGTCTCGTATATTTTGGATAACTAGAAGACTTTCCTGGGGTATAACTCAGAAGATGCTAAAGAATCTCAAACGGAGCAGCACTTCTTTATGGGTGAGGATGTCCTCGCTCCTATCTTCGTTATAATTGCTGTGATAAAAACTGCTACGGGGAGTTACTGCAGAAGAACTTTCCATATCTTACTCATGTACACAACCAATGACCATAAGGCAAGCCATGCTGAAATATATAGCAAGAAAACCCCTGAATAAGCAAACATTTTGGCTCCAACGATACTGCAGAAATAAGAAGGCGGAATATTACTTTCAAAAAATAGATTTCAAATGAACAAAGCTGGATTATATGAAGGAAAAGAAGAAAACTGAACCTGCCGTCTCTGGCAGCCAAGAGGATGGTTAATGCAATCATCTGTGAGGCAGTTTTCCACTTCCCCAAATTATTGACTGCAACAGCCTAAAAAGGTTCAGCAATGAATCCGTATGAGTTTGTGGATTCCATAATTCACCAGTTTGTAAGTATCAATTTTAGTAACAATTCAATTCCATCAGTTAAAACCTGAAGAAGCTTTTTGTCCTGAGCAGCAGCCCATTCCCTAACAGCAGACATAGTAATCTACATGTAGACATAATAAAATGTAAATGCAAGAACCAACCAAATCGAAACATGGACAAGTATTTATGCTTTGAAAAAGAGGATCCCCAGTGCAAAATTGAAAGTGAAGAAAACAAAAAGGGCTACGGCTCTCTTTAGCACCAAAAAAAAGTGAAGAAAACAAGATTTTTAAAGTCAAAATCAGTTATAGCCTCATCGAACTCACTTAATGATATCTAAATAGTAAATACAAAAAAAAGGAATGGAGAGGGATATCTCTTCTTGGTTGTATGCTACTGCTACATGTACAATACATAGATATCCATACACATTTCAAGCTGGTAGCTGAATGTTTTCTCCCCATATGAAGATTAAATATGTCATTATGACACTATTCTAAAGCATATCCATCAATTTTCAGAAAGTCATTATATTATAGTGTTGCAGGGGATAAAAATAAGCACGCATCATTTTCTATTTCAAAGAGAATTAATTCATTGTTCCTTGCAACTATACCAAATATCATGGGATTAGAAGGATAAAAACTTAAACTTTCCACTCCATTTCTAATCTCCACTTCCTCTTCTACTTCTACTTTCTAGGCACAATGCATATCATTAACGAGAGAGAGAGAGAGAAGTTGAATTATTATGGCTGTAGTAGCTATATCATGTGTATGGAATATGCTAAAAAGGCATACATTTGCTACTGTAAGAAGAAAGTATTAAGCTCTTACCTCTCTGCCAATTATAGCAATAGCGGGTATAGTTAATAACCATGGTGCATGCCCTAACCCACCAGCTTCAAAAGGTCTGGTACACAACAAGATCAATGTGGCAGCAACCATAAGCTGCATTCGTTTTACAAACAAAGAAAATGAATATGCAGTCCACAAATAATAAATAGAGCATGATACTTTTACAGCAAGATATGCGCATTTTCATAGGTTAAAGTGTACTCTTGGAAGAAGTACCAGAGCTTTACCTCTGAAAAATGTAAATTTTCAATTTTTGACATTTGAAGAATTTTTTTAAAAATTTATAGTACTCCTACATATTAAGACTTGCTTTTCTGCCAAGTGAGTCCAGTTGCTCTTAGAGTTACCTTATCTGCCACTGGATCCAGAAACGCACCAAACGGAGTTCCCAAATCCATCTATCAAACAAAAATTTCATCAGCAAGAGGGAAAATATATACTTAAAAAATAACAAGAAGCATAACAAGATGACTCAAAGACCACACCTTTCGAGCAAGGTATCCATCGAGCCAATCTGTAAAGGCTGCTGCGATAAAAATACCGGTTGTAACAGCAGGTCCCCACCAGCTCTCAACATAAAATGCTAATCAATTGAAAGTAAAATGTCAATCTCATGACTTCCATAAAACACAACAAACAGCAACTATAAAATAGATAGAAAGCACACTCAGAACCACATTTACGCCTACGCCACCAATCACTAAAAATAATCTAAAACTGGTTATGCATTTCTACGTAGAAATTACAGCTAGATTAACGATAGCAAATAGACTGCATTGTCATCATTGAGATGAACAAACCTTCAAGCACAATTATAAAATCAGAATACAATCAATTCTGCAAAAGTAGCCTAACACATTGTGCTCAATCATATTCAAAATCGCATAATTCGAGATTAAACTATCGAGGTTTCCAAAAGACGTTCGTAATCAATAATCAATTTACGATGTGAAATTATCCGATACGTACTGCCTACAAGGAGCGGCACCGCGGCGACGCGTCCAATCGTCAAAATCGTAGGCAACGTAAGCAGCTTCGCCGCTGGCTTTCCGGTTAGCTTCTGCGCCACGTCGGACTGGCTCCCGGCCTTGCCATTGGCGGTGGCGCACATTTTGGAATTGAAATTAGTATCCGAATTGAAAGACAGATTTCCACCTACTTCTCCGTTTCGAGAATCCGATGATAATCGGAGACGTTCCCGGCCACTCCGCGAAGCGATTCCACGGCGCGTCGGATGCGAGAATGCGATCGTCCTGCGCCACCAGCCGGCGGATTGATTCGGCCGGATAGCTGCCGTCGATTGGCCGGTGGTGGTGGCGGAGGAGGGGGAGAGAAATGTATAGGGTTGGTGGGGGCGTAGGATAACGGAATTGGTGAATTTGAGGGCGCCAGGCATAGTGTGGGCGGAGTTAAATTGTCACGGAAGGCGCAAGTTAGCGCGGGAGGCGTAGGTTAGCAGTGGTGAAGACGAACGATTTTGCGTGGTCACTGCTAAATGACCTAATTTTTCCCCTACACGTATTACATGTTAGGAAATTTGGTGTCACATTTATTTTTGGATTTATCAATAGTTCTTCTATTAGGGTCTATTTAGAATTGAATATATGAATAAAAAACAATACATGTTAGATTTGATTATATTTATAGATACACTCGAGAATGTCATGTGTGAGGTTATTTATAAATATTTTATTGATATTTATACTCGTTTTTCTATTATAAGATTATAATTAGCCACAAAGTTAAAAAATTTGAAGAGCCAATTTTAGTTTAAGGTAATGTTTTTTCTCTTAATTGTTTTGTGTAGTCGTGGACTGAATTGTTAGAGCATCCGCAGCGGGCTCTAGTCCGTTTGTCCGCCACTGCGAGCCGTCCGTCCTTACCAGAGGCAAGGCGGTGCTCTTAAATAAGAGCATGTCCGTGCCCCTGAGCAGGCTGACGTGGCAGCACGCGATTGGCCAACGGTAATTTTGGTTTTTTTTTGTAATTTTTTTTAAAAATTCAAATTTAATTTAAAAAATCATTTTTATATAAAAAAATATTTTCCCACTTCTCAATAAATTATATCCGTTTTCTACACACTTTTAATTTATCTTTCAATTTTTTTGCACCAAAATTCACATTTGAATTATGTATTTTTATTTTTTACGATTTTAATTATGTTATTTATATTTTTAAATATTTAATTGTGTAATTTTTATATTTTAATGTATTTTTATATTGTAGAAATGTTTTTAGTAATTGAAGTATTTAAATTGAATAATAAAATAGTTGGACCCTTAAGCTTATTTTTGCGGAAGAGCACGGATATATGTGTTGTGCTCTTGCCTGAGGATAAGAAGTAAAAATGGGTCTTAGCCCATCTCCATGCTCTTATTTAAGAGCAGATGTGGATGCTCTTAATAAATAAAGACTATGGTCCAATCACTGCTAAAGAGTTTGGTTGTAATTATAAATAAAGTTGACAATACAAAAAATGGGCCTTATCCTTAACCCTGGCCCGGATTGGGCCGCAAGTCCCCTCCACGTCATCATTCCCTCAAATTAGGGGTTGCAGGCCACAACTCCATTAACACCGCAGGCCACAACTCGGGCCACAACTCAGGCCACAACTATTCATTTGCACTATTCACAACATATTTTAATCGTAAAATAGAATACGTTGAACAATTAAAACCGGGAAAATTCATTGTCCAGTTGGAAAATAGAAAATTACAACATTGAAATTTAAAAATTCGAAAAAAAATTTAAAACATAAGTCAATTGCGGTTCCAAATTTCTTCAATTAGATCCGCTTGGAGGCGTGTGTGTTGATCTTCTTGGCGCATCGCCGCTGAACGGGCCATGACATTGCGCACGTCGGGAGGAACACCTTGCACGGCCGGATCGGTGACACTACTGCTGGCGCTGGCGAGCGGATCGTCGCTCCAGAAAGTGGCGTTGTCCCCCTCGTCCTCAACGATCATGTTTTGCATTATGATACATGCATACATGATGTCGGCGATTAGCGGACGGTGTCAACCACGGGCCGCTCCCTTCACTATAGCCCAACGTGATTGGAGAACTCCAAATGCGCGCTCCACATCTTTCCGAGCCGCCTCTTGCTTTTTGGCAAACAACTTCCTCCTATCCGTAGTCGGAGATGTGATGGTCTTCACGAACACGGGCCATCTAGGGTAGATCCCGTCTACCAGAACCGACGGTGGTTGGTCGTGAACACTACGGTAGGCGCTCGCCCGGCACACAAGTCGTTGAACAATGGAGACCCGTTCAACACATTGAGGTCATTGTTCGACCCAGCGACTCCAAAGTAGGCATGCCAGATCCACAACCGTTGGTCGGCAACGACCTCCAACACAATCGTTGGATGTGTGCCCTTGTGCCCGCTAATGAATGCTCATCTCCAAGCCATTGGACAATTCTTCCACTGCCAGTGCATACAGTCGATGTTGCCCAGCATCCCCGGGAAGCCGTGGGTCTCCTCGTGCATTCGCACCAATCTGCGAACATCGTCGGACGTTGGCTTTCTCAAGTATGTGTCCTTGAATGCTTCGATCACTGCCCGACAGAATTTGGCTAGGCAAGCGCGTCCAGTATGCTCGCTCACATGGAGGTACTCATCAAACATATCTGCAGTTGTTCTGTAAGCGAGTTGGCGGAGGGCGGATGTGCATTTCTGCAAAGTCGATATACTTTGCCGCCCGACAGCATCGAAGGTTTGCATAAAGTACGCGTCACGAGCCACAACTGCGTTGACAATGCGCAGGAACACATGCCTCCGCATCCGGAACCGGCGACGGAACATCTGATCACTCCATCGAGGATCTGCAGAGAAATAATCCATGAAAAGCCGCAAACCAGCTTGTTCACGGTCTCGGTGGATATACATCCGAGTACGCGGTACCCGGTCGTGTTGCTCGTTCCACGCTTGGATAGCAGCTTGATAGCGTTCCACCTCGTTGTTGATTTCTTCTTGGATTGCAGGCATCGCCGTCTCTAACATTCGAGCCATTTGAGCTTCGATTGCTCGTTGACCTTCACGCCGAGGAGGCATTTTTCGAATTTTATTGTGAGAGTGAGAGAAATGAAGTTGAAGTAATTTGAAAATGGATGGAAGAGTGGTATATTATATATAAATTTTCGAATTAAAAAAAAAAAATTATTGAATTTGCGTCCCGGCCCGGCCCGAACCCCAAATAACGCCGGGCCGGGACTCAACGCGGCACGGCCCATGACGATTAACGCTAGGCCGGGACGGGCCTCGGGAGCGGCCCGGGGACGCAACTGCGTCCTCAAATTCCTCCAACGCTAAAAACGGGCCGGGACTCGCGAGTTGCGGCCCGGCCCAGCTGCGTTATTGATACTCTCAACGGCTTTCAATTAATATTTTGTAGAACTTTTTTGGTTATTTTATCTTCTTCAATGTGTTCTTTTATAGTCTTCTGTTTTGCGTTGTATTTTTCTTTATGTTTCAATTTTTCACTAAACCTTTTTTAGTTTTTATTTTTTTATTTTTGTGTTTTTGAATAATTTTCTACTTTTTGCTATTTCTTTATGTTAATTTTATATTTTGTGTTTTTTCTAGGTTGTATATTTTCTACTACTATTATTATCTATAAAAGTTTATTATTTTATAGGCTGTCGATTATAATAAATAATACTAACTTATAAAAATATTTCATCTTTAATTCATTTATTTATAATTTATCTTAAATTTCACCATGTGCGTAGAAAAATTATTGAAAAAGAATATTGTAGATCTCTCTTAGTACTCATTTTCGACAATGCTAACACCGAAAATTAAAAATTGTTTACGTTGGCATGAGCTTCATAGTCAAAATAAATTAATAATGACTTCTTCACTGATTAAAAAGTTGTATGACTGTGGATTGAATTATAGTACTATATGGCTATAAAGTTTGGTAGGAAATATAAATGAGGGCTATTCTTTCCACCAAAAAAAATGTATCCCAATAATCTATAACTTTGGATAATTTTTTAGACAAATTAATCTGCAGTGATTCAGTGGCCTACATGTATCTACAAATAATTGACTATAATTATTCACCACCTTTATTGTCTTGTCATAAAATTTAAAATTAAAGTTTTTCTCTTTTTGTTCCCTTTACAAAAAAGTCCAAGAGTTGAGCACTCACTTTACAAGGATTGAACTTATATATCATGATAATATAGCCAATATAAATTGAGAGCTAGATATCTACATATAATAGTAGATGATTTTAGAAGTTAGATGGCACATTAATCATGTCTATAAGGTATCACCAATCCTTATAAGTGCTATTGCCTCCTCCTCCCATGCCTTAGCAAATGAGGAATGTCAAACATTTTATTTTATGTCATGAGAATATGGATTATCCTTACCAAATAAAGTACAAGCATTGAATATATTTTTCCTATAAGAGGTAATAATATCACATTGCAAATACAATCTTTACAATAACACTAATACATTATTACATTACGTATAGTTGTACATTTATTGCAAAAATACCGTGTGAGACATTCCATCTATAATTTTTTATCCTAATTTGAATTCAAGGCATTCATAGCCAATTTATTGATAATTATTATTAAAATTATACTACCTCTGACTTCTAAATTTTGACACACTTTGACCCAAGATGGGTTTTAAGAAATATAATGAAAAATGAGTTAAAAAAATTAGTGGGATGTAAGTCCTACTTTTAAAGTATTAGTTTTATAATAAAATGTGAGTAGGAATGAGCCAGTGGATGTCAAATTTTTAGGGACGGACTGAAATAGTAAACTGTGTAAAAATTTGGGGGACGGAGATAGTAATATTTTATTATTTTATAGTCAATCTCATGACTAATTAAATTAGAATAATAATCACATATATTCATTTTGTTATCATATTAATCTCAATTTGACGATTAAGGAATAATTGATAATTTTTATAAATGAGGATTTTATATCAGTAAAATTTTACAAGTTAACATAAGTGATGATTACCATTTGGCATTTAATTTAGATTTACTTTTATAATAATCCAAGAACAAAAAATTACTACCTCCTTCCATCAAATTTTGACACAATTTATCATTTCGGTCCGTTCCTAAAAATTTGACACACTTCACTTTTTACTATTTTTGGCAGTGAACCTCATATTCCATTAATTCATTTCTACTCACATTTTATTATAAAACTAATACTTTAAAAGTAGGACCCTCATCCCACCAACTTTTTCAACACGCCACTTTTTCAACACATTTTTCATTACATTTCTTAAAACTCGTGTCGGGTCAAACCGTGTTAAAATTTGAGGGACGGAGGAAGTAGAATTTTCAAACATATCCAAAAAATTGAAGCCTAAATTGTCAACTCCAATTTACAGTTTACCTTCTTCAAATTCACTCAATTTGCAGAATTTTTTTCTATGGAATTCCGTGCTAAGAAACAACACCCTTCTTCACATGTTTAGATTTCTCATTCGACGGTAAACTCGCGCTTTCCATGTGATAATAACCACCACCCCACCCCACTACCCCTACCCCACCCCACCCACCCACCCCCGACACCCACATAGTAAATCAGTAGTTCGAGTGTGGAAGCTGCTGCTGCGATGACTGAGGCTGACGGGCTATATCTATAGCCAAGAAACAAGAAAACAAGACGACCCATTTCTCATTTATCAATTCCACACCTCAATCCGCGGCGGATCAATCGGGGTGAGAGAAAATCTAGGACCCAGAAAAGTGGAAGTGGGAAAAAAGGTTTCTTTTTTTGGGAATTCGGCAATGACGATTGGAGGAGGAGGAGGAGCGGCGGCGGCCCCAGCTCCGGCGATTTCGCTTGATCACAAGAGGTATTGGGCGGATTTCTAGCCCTCGTTTTGGTTTCTTGGACTGAATTTGGAGTAGCTCTTTTGTGCGTGTGTGTGTGTGTGTGTGTCGGTGCTGTCTTTTTGATCTGCCGCTTTATGATTGAGGAAATGTGTGTATTGGTTTACGATCTGGGGGGGTTTGTATCATCAACAGATGAAGGAATCATGTTTGGGGATGATGGATGAATGTGTAGAGATGAAATGGTATAGTTTTGGATAAATCACAGAGATTAGAGATGGTGTTTGTTGATTGAGTGTTTGTGAATTGAAGAGATTGTTATCAAAGTGAAATGCTTGAGGTTGGTGGATGTGTAATTAATTGAATAGGTAAGTTTACAAAATGCTTGTATGTTGTAATGGTTAATGCCGTTTTAGGTTTCGAATAAGCATCATTGGAGGCTAATTCATGGTGTCGTAGAATAGGATTGAGTGAAAGGGGTTACTCTAGTTGTCCGGATTCTCTTCATAAGAAACTCAATTTAGTTAATGACTCGGTTCCTTGATATTCTTTCGAGCAACAGGGATGCTTATGGGTTCGCAGTGAGACCTCAGCATCTTCAGAGATTTAGAGAATATGCAAATATATACAAGGTCTGCTGATCCTCTCTGACAATTGAACTCGATTTTGCAGCTCAATATTTTTCGTATTTTCTACTGAAAACTTGAGTTTTTTTTATCTGTTCTGCTTTTAGGAAGAAGAGGAGGAGAGATCGAAGAGATGGAAGGACTTTCTACGAAGGCAGTGTGAGTCTACTCAGTCTGGTGACAGCATTGTTGCTAAGTCAAACGATGAATCAACCGCTGAGGATAGTTCAAAAGATGGAGCTGAAGCTAAAGATGCAAATGGCAGGAAGCCTGAAAATCTGAGTGAAGAGAACAAAGATGCACAGTCTGAAACTGGAAACAAAGGTCATCAGGTCAGAACATGGGCAGAAATCAGACCTTCTCTTCGAGCCATAGAGGATTTGATGAGTGCCCGTGTGAAAAAAGTAAATTTCATGAAAAATGAGCCAGTATCTGGTATGAAAAAGAAACTATCTGCCATTGAAGAGGCTAGACCTGGAAAAGGAGCATCGGAAGATGACTCTGATGAAGAGTTTTATGATTTGGAGAGATCTGAATCAGACACCAATCTAGAATCCCTTTCATCAGAAAACAGTCCTGCTTTGGACTCACCGCTCGATGGCCATGCAACTAATTCAGAGTCTTTGCCTCCATGGAAGGAAGAACTGGAATGTCTTGTTCAAGGAGGGGTTCCTATGGATCTGAGGGGAGAGGTAGATTGCGCCTAATTGAACTCTATTGTGACAGTTTTCACACTTTTTTATTTATTCGTTTCTCTTGGAATTACAGCTCTGGCAAGCTTTTGTTGGTCTTAGAGCACGCCGAGTAGATGATTACTATCACAAATTACTGTCTCCTGAGACTGATGAGGACGACAATAATGAGTCAGATCTAGTGCCTGTAGGTATACCTGAGAAATGGAGAGCCCAAATTGAGAAGGTTGGCAATTAATCTCTACCTATAGAGTACTACTACTATATAGAGTATCATTTTTTTGCTAGATATAACTATTAGAAATTCAATTTTGTAACAGGACTTACCTCGGACTTTTCCTGGTCATCCTGCTCTAGATGAGGATGGTAGAAATGCTTTAAGACGTGTGCTTACTGCCTATGCACGTCATAATCCATCTGTTGGATATTGCCAGGTATTATTCTTGTATTATGAACAAAAGAAATCTGTGACCGCTTAGCCACTTCAAATTCCCTGGCTTGATTGCTTTCACAATGTGTCATGCTTTGGATAAAACCAAGCAATTTGCACTAGTCTTGCTAATATGCAATCACATTTGGTTAAATCATTCAGATATCACTAATTGCCTATATCTCCAAGGTCAAGCTATTATCATTTGTCACATCTGATTTTATTTCTGATCTATGCAGGCCATGAATTTCTTCGCAGGCTTGTTATTGCTTTTGATGCCAGAGGAGAATGCATTTTGGTTAGTTGAGATGTTTATAGCTATTATATTTTTTGCATACCTAACAATTGACGGAGTAGTTAAAATGCTGCATTTTGCTTGAGAATCGCTGCCTAAAATGAATATTTTTTGGTGCTTGTTCAATACTACTACTTCGTATTGGATTAGGCAGAAATATAAGAAATTGTTTGACTTCCACAGGACTTTAGTGGGGGTCCTAGACGACTATTTTGATGGGTACTATTCAGAAGAAATGCTGGAATCACAGGTACTCTTGTTAGCTTTGGTAAAATTCTTACTTTGTATGAGTAAGGAGCTGAGCCAGCCAATCTGTTTTATTTTTAGCGGATCATGGTCAAATGGCATAATATAATTAAACTTCCTTGTGTCTTCTCTTGGCAGGTTGACCAACTAGTTCTTGAGGACTTAGTGCGCGAAAAATTTCCAAAATTGGGTTAGTCCCTTTTTAAATTAGTTTTCATTATATGTTTCGCTAGAGGACTTTCTTTCCGCATTGTTTCTGCTCCTCATTATCTTCTTGTTTGTGCTGCAGTAAACCATCTTGATTACCTGGGGGTGGAGGTGGCATGGGTCACCGGGCCATGGTTCCTCACAATATTTATGAATATGCTTCCATGGGAAAGCGGTCAGTTCTTATATCAATCTTGAAGCATTGGTGTAAATTTATTTTTCCTTTAGATATGGTTTAGTCGGCCCTCTTAAAAAACTTTGCACTCTGTCTCTTGCTGTGAGATATATGATTCTCCTCTATAAAGTATAAATTAATAAATCTGATGTCGGATATTAAATGTGCCTTCAGTGCTAAGAGTCTGGGATGTGCTACTCTTTGAAGGGAACCGTGTTATGCTATTCCGGACTACACTTGCTTTGATGGAGTTATATGGTACATCCTAGTTACAATTTTTGACCGGTTTATTTAATAGAAAATCAAAACGTGGAAGTTATCCTTTTATAAACTTGTGAGCATTTTAAATTAAATAGTTTCTTGATCCCTTTACCCGATGAGTCTTATTGTTGTTCAGTTTTGTCTAGGACCCGCATTGGTTACAACCAAGGATGCCGGAGATGCAGTCACACTGCTTCAATCACTCGCCGGTTCCACTTTTGATAGCAGTCAACTTGTCTTAACAGCTTGTATGGCTTATCAAAATGTTCAGGAAACACGACTTGAAGAACTAAGAGCTAAACATCGACCATCTGTGAAGGTTTCATTGGAGGAAAGATCAAAGGACATTAAAGCTTGGAAGCTTTCCCAGGGTCTAGCTTCTAAGTTGTATAGTTTCAAAAAGGACCCAGGTTTTATAGGCGGTGATGAACTAGAACAAAGGGATATGCAGATGAATGGTGATATTTCGCATTTGGACTCTTCATTAGTCGATGGGGATGAAGAGAGAGATCCCGTAAAAGATCTCAAAGAGCAGGTATCATTTTCTACATATTTGACTCTATATACTGTTGCTTACTGCCCCACCTATCTTGTCTAATTGTTCAACTGGTTCTGTTTTTGTTTGTCGTCCTCTCGTTGTCAGTCCGACCATTTTTTCATAAGAATGCTCGAATTAGTTAAAGAGGTTTAACTAACGCAATGACTATTATCTGGTGGTCATCATTGAATGCATAAAGAGTTGCTTCATCTAAATAATCTACAATTATCTCTAATCCCTTTATGATGCACCTCTAAGATATTATTTTTATCTTTGTATCAAAGAGTCTTAACATCATATCTCCTGTTTGCATTGGCTGAATTCAGGTGGTGTGGCTTAAGGTTGAGTTGTGCAACCTGCTTGAGGAAAAAAGATCTTCTGAGCTAAGGTAATAGATGACTCTTTTCCGAGGACAATTGATCATTTCACTCCATTAAATTTTGTTTCTACATAATCGTCTAGTGGTCTTGCCTTGTAATTCATCTTTGCAAATAAAACATATGGCTATGTTGTGACTAATAGTACCAAAATGGATTTTTGGGCTCAATGAATTATGCGTTCGTCTCTTGATTTTATTTGTCGCCCGACACTTAATTTCTTATATTTGTGTGTGCTGTCCTCTCTGATGTTCCTAACAGTGAATTTTCTTGTTATATTATGAGATGTTCTCATGAGATCTTTAATCCATTCGATCGGATTTGCGTTCATCCGGAGGATGATCTGCTTGATGGTCTTCAAAAGAATGTCACTTCTGATGTTCCCAAGTCATTTTCTTTTAATTGTTATGTTTACCGGTCCATGTGCTCTTCGTATAGCTGATGCGCGGTCTTTAATCTATTCTTACAGAGCAGAGGAGCTTGAAACAGCGCTAATGGAGATGGTCAAACAGGACAACCGGCGGCAGCTTAGTGCAAGGGTATATAAGAAGCTTGATGTGTGCTCAGATATCGAGTTTTATTTCTGTAACACTGTTCTTCTTTTGTGAAGTATTGCATGCTAGCTAGTCCAGTTCCGCCCTAATTTAGTTAATAATTTCCTTGAGAAATATAAATTATATCATCTCCATTCTCCATCCATCAATTATGTTGCAGGAAGATTATACATAGAGAGGCTTAGGATTTGATTGTTTTTATAAACCTACGAGGATGTATTCGATGTTAAATCAGCAGGGCCTCTTTTTAATCATTTTATCTAGATTATAAGCAATCCGCCTGATATTGCTTCAGTCATAAAATTTTGTTTAAACCTTCCAACCTGATGACTGGCCTTTGGTATGTGGTTGTAGGTTGAGCAGTTAGAGCTCGAAATCTCTGAAATTCGGCAAGCCCTTGCAGATAAGCAGGAACAAGAGAATGCCATGCTTCAGGTAAATTATTGCTAAACTCTCTCTCTCCCTCTCTCGTTTTTTCTTTTACCGTAATTTTTTCCTTTACAGATTTTAATGAGGGTAGAACAAGAACAGAAGGTCACAGAAGATGCCCGCATGTTTGCCGAGCAAGATGCTGCTGCCCAGAGATATGCTGCTCAAATGCTTCAGGTTTCTCGCTCTTTTTCCATAATAGTTGTAGCTCCGTGTCTTCTTCATTGTTTCTGTGCAACGAAGCTTAAAACATACGATCAGTATATAATCTTGGTATTCATTCTACTAGTGGAGATCTCATCGCGTTTGTGACCACCACGTGCAGGACAAGTACGAAGAAGCATCTGCAACCCTGGCTGAGATGGAAAAGAGAGCAGTCTTGGCGGAGTCCATGCTCGAGGCCACCTTGCAGTACCAGTCTGTTCAAAGCAAAGCACAGCGTTCTCCGCGTTCTCCTCGGTAACCTACTTCTTCGAAATACATCATCGAGTTGAATGATATTTTCTTTTCAAATCCAGATATTTCCTTTTATACATCATAATTGCTTGTTTCTTGATCCATTCTTGGCCTATTCCACACTCTTCTATATTTCAAATTCCCTTTTCCGTAAATAGGGAACCTTAGTGATCCACCATATTTTCTTTGTAGATCCACGCCGCTAAGTAATCAGGATCACTCACCCGAGATTCAAGCAAGAAAGACGAGTTTGCTTTCTAGATGGCGGGACAGGAACAAGGTGAGTAATGCAATCCCCTTTCCATGCTTACGGTGATATAGAGCTCAATGCTCTTCATTTGGTGATTGTTGATGTGTTTTCTACTATTCGGATTCGTGTTAAGTAATCTGCACATAGAAAGCATGTTTAGAGTACTCTTAACCCAAAAAAATGAATGTGCAGGAGAAGCCAACGGGGGCCGAGGAGCCAAATGAAGAGAAATCGCACGAGGGTGAGAATTCGAGCCTCAAACAGGATGACACCAATGGCCATGAGGTGGAGAAAAAGGTCTAAGGGATCTGAGGCAATTGTATATCTCGAATCTCGATATGTCTTCCCATCGTTCAAGCTACCATCTCGAGGCATGTAGAGTTTCGATTTTTGTATGGTAAACGATCAAAGGAGAAGTCATGAAGGTTAAATTTTTGTTTCTTGATTCATTTGACAATAATTTGCTTGGTGAGTGAAGAAATACTATGAGACAAGGACATGGGTTTTAGAGGTTTGATAAAATTTATAGCATAATATTTTTGTACAAACATCTTCACAATGAATGGTTGCTCTTGCATACATATCCTTTACCAATGGAAATTTATGTACAAAGTTGTGCATTCTCAAAATTTGCTTCTTTGATCACTTTTAGTGCATTGCCATGTTTTGACATAGTATAACTTAGGTAAGGAATGTGGACTTGGATTTGTTTCTTTTCG
The DNA here is from genome assembly GCF_029641045.1 of Salvia hispanica. Taxonomy (NCBI): domain Eukaryota; kingdom Viridiplantae; phylum Streptophyta; class Magnoliopsida; order Lamiales; family Lamiaceae; genus Salvia; species Salvia hispanica. The sequence continues at coordinate 1,020,718 of NC_142694.1, forward strand.
GAGGGTTATTTGTCTATAAATTCTTAAACTTTCACTAGATTCTCGATATTCATATCAGCTTTCGGAGTATAAATTACCGAACTATTGATTTGTTCTAATTTTTCAACTAAGTAAGATTTTCGTCATTTGATGGTTGAGATTACGTGGGACTATCAGATCTCAACTAAGACGATGTTATATCATTGATAGTGAAACGACATCATATTATACAAAATTAAATAGTTTCATTGTTGATTAGAGTCTATTAAGAAAGAATGAGATTAGATTAGGAGCAAGAAACGAGAAATATACAACTAAATTTTAGTACTACAAACACAAGTGTTTCACTACAAAATTTTGATTAGTTATAGACTTGCAACAAATCAATAGTTCAAAAAATAGTAAACACAATTTTTATAGCTATATGTAGAACCAAAATTCGGCAAAAAAATTAAGAATTTACAAGCAAATACTTCTTTTTGGAAATAAAAAATGCTAACAAATAATTCAAGCAATATGATGTTTATACCCATTCGTATTAACATATTTAAATTACAAGATCTCTCATCTCAAATTCCTGAAATCTTCAAGTACACATTAGAGATAGGTCTGAAAAAGAGGAATTAGGCAAAAAGAAGAGAGAACGAAAACCAAAGGATCAAGAAAAGCCTACATACAATAAAAGGGAAAATCTTCACAAAAACAACATGGTTTGGGTGGGGAGCTTCACCACCTTCTTCTCCATAACTAAAGACGACGACCAACGACACCTCTAGACGAATCCAAACTCCGTAACAGCACCCTTCGAGATGCAGCTTCCGATAATCGAGAGGATCGAAAACTTCACTATACTCATCCATTCTCAAGGGGGGGCTCACATTGGTTCATACAAACCTTTCTTCATGGCATAGGAATCTTGAGCAGCTTATCATCGCGACTCTCTTCGCATTCTTGGAGTCGAGGAGCTCGAGCTCGGCCTCTGCACGGGCTGAGTCTCGGGGTCATATTTCTGCGAAGCAAGATAAGTCAAGGCCGTCACCACATCCGCCATTAGAGGCCGCATATTTGGTTGCTCCTGTACACACATTGCTGCGACGGCGAGAGCTTGGTACAGTCCCCTCGCCGGATACTGGCCTTGGAGCGTGGGATCGGCCATTTGTGAGAACTTCCTACGGTCTTTAAATAGAGGCCGAGCCTGCAAAAGGGAAGCACGGGGACTCACATAGTCAGTTGATGCGTTTCTCCGTTATATAGTAAAAACGAGATGGCGGAGAAATGTCTTACCCAAGCAACAAGATTGTGTTCACCAGCAGCTCTTGAATTGTCAATGGCCTTTCTCCCTGTAATGATTTCGAGAAGGACGACTCCAAAACTATAGACATCGGATTTTAAAGTGAGCTGTCCCGTCATGGCGTATTCCGGTGCACAATAACCGTAGGTTCCCATCACTCTAGTGGACACATGTGTCTTGTCACCAACAGGGCCTAATTTGGCCAACCCAAAATCAGACAACTTGGGATGATAATCTTCGTCGAGTAAGATATTTGAACACTTTAGATCTCGATATATAACAGGCGGGTTTGCTTTATCGTGCAAATACTCCAAACCCTTTGCTGCCCCGGCAGCTATTTTCATTCTCGTATTCCAATCTAGACGTTTCTTATCTGGTGGAAGGTCTGCACATACGACACATTAGCTTTAGGCACAAATAAAATAGATATTTCGTGTATCGTGTAAAACGTGCACATCTAGTTTTAAAGAATTTGTAACGCATACCGTGTAGATGGTCTTCCAACGATCCTAATGGCATGAATTCATATACCAAGAGCCTCTGATCTCCATCAGCACAGTATCCGATCAAGTTCACTAAGTTCGGGTGATGAAGTAGACTTAACATCAAGACCTCAACAAGAAATTCCCTGTTTCCTTGCAAACCATTGCGGTCAAGTTGCTTTATAGCCACGACCTACAGAACACAGCACAGAGGATTCGTGTCATTTGAAAATGTTGCAACGAAATAAACATAAATTAGTCGATTCGACTGATGAAAGAATAACCTGGTTGGTGCTTTCTAGTCGTCCTTTATACACTCTACCAAATCCACCTTCGCCTAAAAGACAATCTGGTCTAAAGTTTTTGGCAGCAGTGGCCAACTCACGGAAGGTAAACGTGTGAGCAGCAATGTGACCAGACCCTCCATCTTTAGAAGGTTCCTTCTTTACATCAAACAATGGATTCGCCTTAAGTTTTTCTGCCATAAGGTAACATAAAGAGTCAATATCAATATGAAAACGCAAGGACATACAGCGAACTAAATGATATGAACAGCCGGAGAAGTATTAACAACATACAATACATGTGAATGCAACAACAGGTTTCGAAATTCAAAATCAACGCATCCTAGTTATTAAGTACATTAGTAAGTCTGTAACACAATTCAACGTTGTAGAGACACTATAATGCAACTGAAACGGATATAACCTTCGACAATCAACACAACTGATTCAATACCCTCTAGAGCTTAAGAAGTGGAAAGGGCAACCAAAATAAATCATAACAGAATCGTAAACCTCACTGCAACTATATCCGCCCACAACGACAATTGTAACTTCAAAGAGTGACCAAAATGAATAATGACTAAATTATGTACTAAAGTCACACATGATAAATCATGAAGGAACAACAAAGACTCCGTAACTTCCAGGCTCATCACAACTGATCTCAAGTCAATCCAACTACGCCATTCGAGAGGCAACTACATAGACATAATCCAGAAATTTTAACATGAGCTAAGCTAGTAATTTCGATACTTTGACAGGTTGATCAACTTACACAAGAGTCAAGAGCTACCCAATGAAGAGAGAGAATGACTCAAACCATCAAAACCATAGACACCAGAAAAATACAACTCAACAAGCTTATATTATCACTCAATATAAGTAAAGATTCAACATTTACACAGAAATTACCAATTCACAATTAGCCTAATTTTCCCATAAAGCTACAAACCTACTTAGCTCCTTACATACCTCCAAAAAATGGTAAAACTAAAACTCACATAAACCCCATCAAAACAATCAAAGATTCAATCTTTACACATAAATTACTAATCATAATTAGCCTAATTCTCTCATAAAGCTACAAACCTACTTACTCATTATATAACCCACCCAAAAAGGGGGGAAAACTAAAGCTCACATAAACCCCATCAAAATACAATCAAAGGCACTAAAAAAAGCTCTTTCCACCAAAAAAGTTGGATCAAGAAATTGCATAACCCCAAAATCCTTCCAATACGATCGAACCTGGCACATTTTTTTACATGAAAAATGCTGAAAAATAAAAAACCCCACAATCAAATAAAAAATTTCAAACACACCAATTAAAAATAAAGGGGATAAAGAGAAACCAGAATTCTGACACACCAAATGAACAAAATCCCAAATAAATTTCCTCTAAAATCCACTTGTACAAACATCTGTACCTGAAGGGATCTGATCATCACACTTCTTATCATGTTCTTTCTTCACTCTCTTCTTCGATTTTCCAGAACAAAGGAACCACCCCATTTCTCAGCTCTCTCCCTCTCTCCCTCTCACTATAATGCGAGCTCTAGATGAGAATTAACAGCTGCGAAAAGGAGAAAAAGAAAAAGGGGAGAAATTGAGAAGTCGAGAAGGAGTGGGGGGCCAAGAAAGGGACACCAAACGCGATTTGAGGGAGGGAGGGAGGGAGAGAGAGAGAGTGAAGTTAGAATTCAGACAAGGGTCTTTTAGTTTATGCCTTTTCGCCCTTGGTTTATTTTTGCTTTGTTGGTCCCCTTTATCTTGCCTTATTCTTAACCAGCCCATAGACTCTTCAAAATTGACATTTGGTACACATTTTGTTTTTTGTTTTCGTAGAGTAAATTACCAGAAAAGTGGAGTAATAAATTTATGTCAAATTCTAGTTCGTATCGTAACTTTAAAAATCGGTAGTAAAAACTATGAATTTTAACACTACTCATTTTTCTCAACCCAACCAGCAAATATAAATAATCAAAATATTTACGATAAATTGTCACCGATATAAAATACTACTGGTACTAGATAAAATGATTGTAGTATAAAAGATTATAAACATTTTTTAGTTCAAATAATTTTAGGGCATGAATCAAGAAAAATACAGGTTAGAGCATTGTGAAGGAAAAGGCCGGACATGGACGTCCCGTGAGGACGTCGGATATCCTCGGATATCCGCGCGACGTTCGACCGGACGTCCGCCATTGTGGCGTCAGTCGGACGTCACGGTCGGACGTCTGAGTTAAAATTCAATTTTTTTTAAACTCTATAAATACGGCTCGTGTCGAAATTTTAATTCCGTAAATTGAATAATTGTGAATTTAATTACGGGAAGTCCTAGTGGGAAGTCCTAGTGCAGGGAAAGTCCTAGTGATGTTTCAGTGGAATGAGAAGTTCTAGTGATGACGTGACAGAAAGTTTTTGTAGAAAGTCTTAGTGGAAGTCCTAGTGGGAAGTCTGCCACCGGAGAATACTCTTATCTAAATTCTTTTCACTCTTTTCATCTTGTGCATAAGTTGTAATAACATAAAATTTCAGGGCACAAATCCTAAATACTCTGAAAACAAAGGGGCTTTTTATTTATTTAATTCAGAAAATTTATCAGTACCAAGTACTCCATATCACTCAGTGGGCTGGCAAGGGTAATACAACTGAAAGGACAGTTATGTCCTCCACATATCTTCTGTTTCCAGCCAAATGGTGAGGGCAGGGTTGTCTTTTGCCACCAACAGTTTTAATGCCAAATGGTGCACATATTATTCTTTTTGTCTTGTATTTCAATTTTTAAATATAATTGCAATTATATTATGCAATATTATAAGAACAATTATTCTACATGAACTAGTGAAATAAATTTGGAAATAGAATAATGATTTCATTCATCCTAATTCAATGAGAAAAAAATTGACATTTAAAATTTAAATATATATGGGATACTTTTTAGGCCAACATTTTTGTATGCAATGACGACATACACGATGATATATAATTTCTGAATAATATTATGGTCAAAACCGTGTTTTTTTTATTAAAATTATTGTATATCAGTTACAATTATATCATACTCATTTCGTCCACAGTTTTTATTCTTATTTTTTTAAATTTACAATTGTCTACATAATTAGTCATCTCCTATTTTGGGTGGTCATCATTCTTCATAAACACAAATTTTCTCTCCTAGCTCATAAATTTTACAATTAAGACTTTTGCATATATTACACAATTTTTTGAACTCAATAGAAGCTTAAGTAGTTAATTTAATTGAATGTAGTTGATACCATAGTACATCTATTACGTATGTACATTTATAATTACACATGTTGACATGTAAGAAATATAACTCATATGGTCATTGTAATATAAAACGTCATTGATAGAATAGAGAGACAACGGTGATACGACGATTGTTTCTGGCAATAAATAATGGATGAAAAATAGAATTAAATTCCAAATTTTGAATTTGTTGTAGTTTTACAGTCTTTATAATTGGCGGTGGAGCATATATTTTGACTTTAATTAAATGTTTAAGACTCTGCATTTTTTCAAATATATTATATAGTTGGATTAAAGAAAGGAGGGTAAAGAAACAAAGCCTAAAGCCATATTTTGTGGTCTTGTTAAAATATTTCGCCGCTTACTTTGGTGAGAGATTCCAGGTGCTTAAGACCAATTGTTTGACATATCTACTTCAAATATTTAATTAAAAAAATAGAGTACTACTACAATTTACAAGAATTTTGGCAACCTTGTTATAAAGATTTATGACATGGATATTTAAATTATGTGAACATCGGTATTAAACTTTCATTTTCTTTCAAATACAACTTTTATCACAACATGATTCTATAACAATATTAAGAGTAATTATAACAAATATTATTCATTTTAAACACTACATATACAGTTCTATGTAGATTCATTTTTTGAATATTTAAATATCCCAATTTTATTTAAATATCCCGACACGGTGAGCAAAGGAGTACAAAACTTGAACAAAATCTAAAACTCCCCAAAAGCAAAGAAACGCCACAAAACATCATACCAATCAGAACCTATAACCACCGCAAACAAAGCCAGCCCAAAAGAAACACACGACAAACCAAAAACTACAGCAAAGTACCAAACATCCACACCAAAGATGAAAAGCCATAACTCACCGGTTAAATTTTATTTGTATCCCAACCATCTTTTAGTTTTAGGTAGGTCTTCGCATACTTGTTCGGACGAGTAAGGAAAATTTGGACACCATCCTTTATTAAGTAGTATGTCTAAAAATTACAGTAGCATTTAACTCATATGAGAAAATTAGATAAGAAACTGTAGAAGAAAGTTAACCATGGAGAGATTTATAAAGGTACAAATATAATTTGGAGAAAAAGTTAAAACACATATTTTGATGCAAATTATAGTTTTCCACTTTTTCTTGTGCTAACAGTATAATCTGATACTACTATTTGATAAATTATCACAAATTATTAAATTTAACTATGTCAATGATTGCAAGGCTAGCTTTATTAAAAGACAAAAAGAAATAGTGCTAAGTACAATATATAGTTTCACATCCTGTTCATTTCATTTACATGCTTACACATCTTATATATATAGACTTCATACAGAAGTCAAACATATAATATGAAACATACCATCAAATTAAATTTTGGACTGTTTTCTGATAGACTTTTTAATTAATATTTATGTTAATCTATTTAGACTGTTTATGCTACCCAATTAATCCAAATGCATTGAACATTTTATGACAGACTGGCATATGCTCTCAATTTTTAGATTTTTGTGAGTAAGCCTATAGTCTAAGTTGAAATATGCTATTTTTGTATTAAATGGTGGTGTTGGGAAATGTCCAAATGTTGGCTGGAACAGCAACTAGGAAATTGTTGAAAGTGATTTTCTTGATAGTTTGTATATTTTTCATATTTTTTCTAATAGCAAATTAGTACTCCTATTGCTTATAGCTATGAATTACTTATAGTTATAAATTATTTATAAGAGGGGTATTTGTTTATAAATTTTCATCAATTTCTAGTTTTGTAGATCAATTTTAAAATTTGTTTGTAAATTATATAAATTATTGATTTATTCTGATGACTTACGCGGCACTATCGAACATCAAATAAGATAACGTCACATTGCCACCAAATTTAATAATTTCATTTGTCGTACTCATCTCCGTCTCAAATCTCATTTCTCATTTATCGTATTCTCTATTTCATCTCATTATTTTTTAATATAAATAAACCGAAAGTCAACATAATATGACGTTGTATCGTTGTCTACAATGTGACATCATTTTGGTTGACGCCCCATAAAGATACATAGGTAATCCTCAAGTTATGTTGACGCAAGAATATTGATTGATTGAATTAATATTATTGTTACAGGACCAGAATAAATCAATATTGATTGATTTAATAATCATAATAATTAACATTATGCTGATTGAATAAATCAATTTTTACAAGCTACTATAAAAATAAAAATTTGACAAAAAGTTTAAGAGTTTAAAAAAATTATCCTTCACAAGAGAAGCTATATAAAAATTAGGGTTGGGAGTTTTGGCACAAAAATGAAGTGAGACAGAAATAGTATAATTAGTATTGCTGCACTGTTAGTACTTTTTCAGATTGTAGCTTAATTTATATTAGCAATTCATGTGAGGTATTTATTACTTTAATCATTAAAATATAAATTGGACACATCTGCACCAAACTTTGTACTCCAATTTAATAAGTACCTTTTTTCATAAATTTGCTCATCCATTCCTCTTGTCCAGATACAGTTTGTTTCATTAATTTTCCCTAACCCTATTTAGACTATATTTATCCACAATTGGTCACAACCGAAAATGCTAGAAAATGAATATTTGTATGAAAAAGGAAATGTAATGTGCATAAAATAATAGCTCATTTAATTTGTTGGAGGACACAATTTAATTTTAATGTAACACATGTCACCATATTATTGATCTGGTAATAAGTCTTTTATAAATTACACAAATTGTAAAAAAATAAATAAAAGTTAGGCTTGATAATTTGAATGGAATCAATGGATCAGTGTGTAATCGAAATATAGATATACTACATTACTACTATACTAATCATGAAGTGAAAGAAACTTTATTATTCCATAACTTTTAAACTATGCGAGTTAGGTTATAATTTTAATGCAGTTTATATTTTTTTATAAAACTTATTTTCACGATTATAAGGTGCTTATTTAATGAGATGGCATTATGAATTAGTGCAATAAAGTTTTAACCCCTTTGACATCGTGATGGATAGAGTAAATCTTAAAATTAAGACGTAAAAAATGCAAATTAAGAAGGAAAATTTTGAAATTGATTAAAATGAGGAAAACAATATTGTTTTGCCCCAATTGAGATATTTAAGAAAATGAATAAAGCATTCAAAATAGAAGAGAGCCTTATTAATTACAGAAAATGCTCTGACTTCAATCCAAACCCTAATTTGAAAAATCCAAAACCCCCAAATTACTGCATAATCAACTACCGAAGAAGCCAGAGAAATTACCATTCAATTCGCGCAGTAATGGCGAATGCTCCGCCGCCTAACCTTCTCGACGAGTCACTTGGCGGCACATCCGGCGGCGGAAGGATGATTCTGGTGGAGGACTGCGTGGAGACCAGCGGAGCTTTCGTGGTGCACCACTTGCTCAAGCGAGCTCTCCACTCTCACTCTTCCGACGCCGTCGTGTTTCTCTCCTTCTCTCACCCTTTCTCTCACTACGATCGCGTTCTCCGCAAAATGGTAACCTTCCCTCCCCTGCTGCTTCTTAGTGAAAATTGTAATTTCCGCTTGTGTTATTAGGCTCGGATTTTTTTTAATTACCATGGTTGAATCCAAAGTTGTGAAGAGGAGGTTGCTTGTTGTTACAGGGCTGCAATCTGAGTGTTCAAAGAGATAATAAGAGATTGCTGTTCTTTGACATGCTTGCATTGGATCATCTAGGTGAGGATTCTATGTCGAAAATCGAGTTTTAGGGCTTTTTATTGTCTTAGCTTGTTGGTTTCTGATGTTTAGAATTACAAATGCTAAATTAGTGATAACTTATTGCTGGACATTTTGAATGTGGAGCACTCCAATTTTATGTTGAATGTGTTTCTCAACGATTAGGGGCCGTTTACTTTCACTGATAGGATAAATAGATAGTATAGCATTTGATTATCTAATCCTTTGAGTACTCGATCATATGTTTTATCATCCCCTTAGTAGTGTAGTGGCATCTCTTTGTGAATGAGCGACTGGATAAAGTATTTGGTGTAAACTAATTGTATGATATTGTTAGATAGGAATCGAGGAAAGACTAGCGAGGATATACTCATTGCCTTGTATGGAGAAGTTCAGAAAGCAGTAGAGGTTTCTCGATCACACGAAGCCAGACATCACATCACTGTAGTGATAGATGATGTCTCTCTTATGGAAGTGGATGCCAATGGCTCATCTGACCTTGTTCTTGATTTTCTGCGCTACTGCTGCAGTTTAACAGCTCAGTTTGTGAGTTTCCATTTGCAATTCTCTGTTTCGCTTTTTTGCTCCCAGCTTTATGAAGATGTTCTTACTACATATGATTCGGACAGGGTTGTTCGCTTATTGCTCTTAACCACGGAGATGTGTATTCGACAGTGGATCAACCTAACCTTCTTTTACAATTGGAGTACTTGGCGGATATAGTGATAAAGGTCGAACCTTTGGCTACTGGTTTGGCGAAAGATGTTCATGGACAGGTATAATTGTTGAAGACAAGAGTCATATTTTAACTACTCCATTTATGTAGATTACTGAATATGCTCTCTTTGGATATTTTTCTGATTACTCTTTTGTTTGTTGATAGTTGACTGTTACCAACAGAAATCTTCAAGTTGACTCTGGCAAATCAAGAAGCAGGATTCATAATTTCCAGTTCAGGATAAAGGATAACAGCGTCGAATATTTCTATCCCGGGAGTAAGACTTGAAATCGACAAACGAGCTTCAAGAATTGAGTTTTGCTGCGAATATTGAAGTCAAGAATCGAGCTTTATTGCGATACTGAAGTCTATTTTGTCCTTTGACAAGCTCCATATGATGAGATCTCATTGTTTGTTACCCGTCTAACGGGTCAAGATCTGTTAAACTACAGCCACATTTTCAAATTGTATTGTAATTTGATCTGTCACTGGATTTGAGTATCAGTTTTGATGATATATAGGGCATTCTGTTGAGGAGAATAACATCTAGAAAAGAAAACAAAAAAATCAACATAGAATTATAACTAGCAAGTAGTAGTAACTTACATAGATTGGCAGCTCTCTTATATATCAACAAATACAAAACTGTGAAAAATAATTATAACGTTATTAATCCATTACCAAGTAGCTAAGCCACTTTAGAATGTTCTTGAAAGAATAAACTACACTTGAAGCCTTCTGCGACTATGTAAACTACGTATATATAAGTTTCGACTGATACTAAATATGCATGTGAAGAACACATGCGAAGAATGAGTTTGCTAACAGTAGAGAAACTGCCTTGGCCGTAGCAGGGATCAGGCTGCAGCTGTTCTTTTATCTTCATGATCATCAAGATTTAGAACATGAAGAAGCTTGGTCCAGGATTCTGGGATTCCCCCAGGAAGATCAAACTCCAACAGTCTTCCACGTAGGCGATAAAAGTCCTCCACAGGTCGACTCTGAATCAAGATTAAGAGTATTCACATAAAATCAAATTCATTATAGAGCGATCAAATAGTCATTTATCAAGAGGTATCCCACTTCCCACTAAGCAGCTACGTGTCTACAGTTGGATGCATACCATATATAATGTCTTAAATACCTATCGAGTCCGTGACATGGCAATCAAGTCGTCAAGAGAGTATGGAAATTACCTGTTCGTTATATACTCGCAGGCGTTCTTTGACAACTTCTTCGTTGTCATCAGAACGTGTGATCAGTTTCGATTCACATTGTGGAGGAGGAGGTAGGGGAGGCATGTACATTCTTGGATTTCCATTTTCTCCCTTGATGTCAATGCAGGCAACATTATAGTTCCCTCCACACTCACTGCAAGTTCTTCTCCCGAGGCATTTTGCAATTAATGCTTCCTCTCGTAGTTTTAGATTGATTACCAAATCAATATCTGTTACGTCTTCCAGAATTTCCTGTATCAACAAAGCATTCAGGAAACATATAATGACAGAGAGTTTGCAGCTCCTCTAATTGCAGCATTCCATTTATGATGAGAAAGAATTTCAAGTTCCACATGGAGAGGGGATACATTGATACTATGAATAAGTGTAGACATTGATCAATTTGAAAGTGGATACGATGCCAATGAAGAAAATACTACACATGCTAAGCGATTTTTAGAGTCAATAAGTGATCACAACACGGCGTGTTTCATAAAAGCTTTCAAAAACGCTGAGCCAATCAAGCTAGCAGACTCATTAAAACACACAAGAATGTAACTTTTTCTGCTCGAACCTATCAAAAGCTATTGCTTACCGCCTGTCTTACAGTCCGAGGAAAGCCATCAAGAATAAACCCCATTTGACCCTTAGATTGAGCTTCTTCTAGACGCTTAGAAAGGAGGTCTATGATAATCTCATCCGAGATCAACCTCCCCTGGTTAACAATCTCTGCAAGCTGCACAAGGAAAGCAAACTAGTACAGCAACAGAGAAAAACAGATATCAAAGCACAAGAATTATAATACAATTCCAAATAAGACATTAATGCATTGAAGATGGATTCCCACAAGCCAATTCCATCTGAAATTATTCATATGAAATGACAATAATCCACTTTAGCATGCTTAAATTATATCCTTTGAGCTAACAAAAGAATCTAATCATCATATGATTGTCTTAATTAACGTTTTACAAGCTTAATTATCATAATCTGTATCAAAGAATAAGCCTTTGCTCAAAATCAAATCACACAGTAGAGAATAGCACTAATTTTTCTTTAAAAAAAAGCAACAATATTCACCACCAATGAGAAGCTGCACAAACTAAGAAAATTTGACCATTTCAAACTAAACTAATCCAATTGGATAGAGAGACTCAAATCCTTAACAAAGAAAACCTCAAATCCTGAAGAATTTGATCAGTGCAAGCTGAATTAATCCAATAAAACCTCAAAATTCTAAACAATTGGATCAGTGAATACTGAATTATTCAATTGACAATCGGAGATACATAGATAGACCTCAAATCCTAAACATTTTGATCAGTGCATGCTGAATTACTCCAATTGACAACCAGAGAGAGATAGAGACAGAGAGACCTCAATTTCTTAACAATAAAACCTCAAAAACTCTACAATTCGATCATAACTGAATCAATTCAATCGACAATCGGAGTCAGTGCATACTGAATTAATTCAATCGACCTGAGAGGAGAGGGGGCCAGAGGAAGAGAGCTCGTGGCGGACGAGATCACCGGTGGCGATGTGAGGAACGCCGAGGAGCTTGGAGAGGCGGGCGGCGTAGGTGCCCTTGCCGACGCCCGGGCAGCCGAGGAACGCCCACTGCACGTTCCTCCCCTTGCCCGTGGAATCATCGGCGGGCAGCGCAGAAGAGAGAGGCGATGCGAGTAATTGTCGGTCCGATTTCGCGCAGAAACTTCGAGCTGAAGCGGCTCGTCTCCAAATAAGGCGGCTCAATACCGCCATCGAAGATTGAGAAGGAAGGAGAGAGAGAAATCACGCGTTGGTAGAAAATTCAGCAACGAATTATGCGGTGCGATTTAGAGAGAGAGGGATGGATGATTGGAGTTGGGGAGACGGAGGTGAGGTTGACGATGGAAAGCGACCGAAATTGAGGCACGGGCGATTTTCAGAAAAACACGTGCTTTTTAATTATTGCCTTTTTGAATAGGATATTTTTTGTTAATTTGTTTCGTGTGAGAAAAAAAACCGAAAATCGAATATTCGAACGGAACCGAACCGGAATTAATTTATTAATTTATTATATATATTTTATTAATTTATAGGGGCATGTTAGGGTGCCACCACCTCTTAAAATAACACCATACCATCATTTCTAGTGAATCATTTGTACCCGTGGACGAATAATAAGCTGCCACGTGGCAAAAAAAAATCTGGAAAAAGACGGGCAGCAATGTGCTGGTCTTTAAACAACAATTTTTCTTGAACAACAATATCCGACACACTATACAACAATCTATAGATTGCTGTGTAGTGTTTGTAATATTGTTGTGTATGGTTTATAATATTGCTGTATAAGCGGTGTCACGTTGTCATTTTAAGAGGGGTTGTCATTTTAACACAAACCTTAATTTATATTATACATATTTATATTCTATTAGTATATATAAAATAAATTAAATTATATAAATATTAATATATACTATTTTTTTGGGTTTTTCGGTTTTTTTGAAAATTTTGGTTTTTCAGTTTTGTTCGGTTTTTGAAGTTCGGTTGTCGGTTTTTCAGTTTTCGATTTTTCGGTTCGATTCAGTTTGAATTTTGAACTAAATTCGGTTTTTCGGGTTTGGTTCGATTTTGGCAAAAAAACCGAACCGAAACCCAAATGCTCACCCCTAAATTTGTTATAATTTCATGTAGTATTTTATTTTTGATTTTCTAAATAATGTCAATTTATCAGAAAATCAGTAGTTTTCTCAAATTTTGGTATCATCCAAAATATTGAAAATTATATAAAAATCATTGGAATTTAGATTTTGTCTCGATTACCCATTTTGAAAGTTTTTGCTCATTTTGTAATTTGATATTGGAGGCTTGTCTAATACTCTCTCCGTACCGGCTAAAATGACATATTCCTTAGCCGGTATAAAATTTTAGGAGTTATTGGTTAAAGTGTTTAATTGAGGAGAGAAAATGTGGGTGTAAGTATTAAAATAGAGATAGAAAGAAAGATGAATATTCTAATAAGAGGGAAAAAAATAGTGTAGTACTTATTAATTAGAGAGAGAAAGTTTTAGCTGGGACAAATTAAAAAAGAAAACGTGTCATTTTAAACGGGACGAAGGAAGTATTACCTGTCTTGGTCGTTGAATTAAACAATGTTATTTATTTATAGAAAAACGGTATTATTTAATTGATAAATTTGAACAAATTTTATATGGGAGATTTGTCCTATACCTTTCAGACTCAAAGACTAATTTTATGTTTGAACTAAAATAAAAAATAGAACTATCAATTATAAATGGATTGAATATGATTTATTACATCATGAAAAATTTTGAATTTATATTTTAATACAGATATTCTATATATTTATAATCTTTATTGGATTTTTATGCTACCAATTGAAAATAGAATGTCTTTTTCTCTAAGACCAATCTCATTGATAGAATAATTACACTTCTAATAGGAAAAAAAAGAAGAGAACATTCGTTTCCTCGATTCCTAGAATAATTGCACTCGTAATTAAAAGAGACTTAATCCTTTTGTTTAAAGCTCATATTTTAATAGAGACAATCAACACTACTAATAGAAAAAAAGGGATATTCTCGATTGTTGGGCAACTTGAAGGGGAAGCAGATTTTCAATTCTAAACAAAATTTTCTTTATAAAATGGAATTTGACCTTTAGAAGTCATTCTTTATTTTTATATTACTCCCTTGATTATTCACAATGGAACAAAGTAAACATATTTAAAACAATAAATGAAAGTCTCATCAACTTCTCAATTCAACTCATTGGGTAATCTACCATATGAACTGAGCAAAATTAATGTAACTTTTCAAATACTCCATTTAAGAGTAGTAGTTACTCCCTCCGTCCACGAATAGGAGTCCCGTTTTTCCATTTTGGTCCGTCCACAAATAGGAGTCCCGGTACATAATTACCTTAAATAGTAAAAAGACCCCACATTCCACCAACTCATTCCACTCACATATCATTTAAAACTATTATATACAAGTGGGACCCTATTCCACTAACTTTCTTCCACTCACTTTTCTTAACATTTCTTAAAACCCGTGCCGGATAGAAATGAGACTCCTATTCGTGGACGGAGGGAGTAGTTATTAATGAGCAGAGAACCTTAAACTGGGAATTCTCCCGCATTGATTGTGCAATAAGTGAAAGTCCGGACCCCGCCTGATACGATGGTGATCGTATCAGAGAGCTGGATCAACGAAGATAGAACTCGACGACCCAAATACGGACTGTGTGCAGAGGTCTTCTCCGTAAGACAGTTGATTGAACTTTGAGAGAGAAAATAAGAAAAGATAATTGTGGGAATAAGCTTATCATTCATAATAGATACGCTACGTTGACAAGTTTCCCTTTTTATAGTCTAGGACCCTAGGGCGGTTCGACCTCCTATCTCTCGGGAAAGAACCACAAAGAAAACCCGAGATAGAGCTTATAAATACGCTCGACTCACTAACCTATTACATTAGTAACTGATTGACTAACTAGATACATAACTAACTACCAACATAGTCGTTGAAGCGTGCTGGAGGACGCCTTATGCGTTGCGGCTTAGGGTTTAGATGACGACTTAGTAATGGAAGGCTCCATATTCATGGAAGGGCATGTTGTAGTGCACATTCTCCGGGTAATGGTCGTAGGACGGCTCGGGCCAAAGGCTGTTCTAAGTGTAAGCGTACGTATACGACGGTTGGCCCCTCAAGCTGTCCTCAGCGTAAAATGTTGTAATGAGTAGGGTGTCGAATCTGCCGGCACACTTGAGGACTTCACTTCTGTCGCAGGGCCTAGATATTGCCACCGTACCGTAGGAATCAATTCTAGTCCTCCTAAGGTTTCTAAAATTGCTGAGCAGACGATCAATGACAATTTCCCATCCCGGAATCTTCTTATTGTTATCAACCTTACAAACCTACAACTAAATAAAATCAGTAATCACGCACAAAACATGTAAAATTGATAAGAACAGTTTTCTCAACAATTTTACATTTTCTGCGTGATTATTGATTTTATTTGGCTATAGGTTTGTATGGTTGATATCAATAAGAGGCTTCCGGGATGAGAAATTGCCATTGATAGTCTGCTCAGCCATTTTAGAAACCCTAGGAGAAGTGGAATCGATTCCTATGGTAAGGTGGCAATATCTGGCCCCTGTGACAGAAGTGCAGTACTAGAGTGTGCCGGCAGATTCGACACCCTACACATTACGGCATTTTACGCTGAGGACGGCTTGAGGGGCCAGCCGTCCTATACGTACGCTTAAGCTGAGAACAGCTTTTGGCCCGAGCCGTCCTACGACCATTACCGGAGAACAACATGGTGCACTACAATGGTGCATCATAAATCACACCTTTCTCTCACTTTTCTGAGTGCTCTGTTATCAGTGATTCACTGTGCTCTCGTGAACTCCAAAGCCTCTCACTGCTCCTTTGACTCATTATTAATCCCCCATCTCTCTCCTACTCAATTTTCTCTATCTCAACCGAACGAATTTGCATTTCTGGATTTCTGGATACTGATTTCCATTTCCCTCCGGCGTTCGTTGCGCAGTGAATCGTCGATTCACAGGTAGTATTCCGTTAATCTGTCTGCGTAAATGTGCATGTTGAATTGCAGCATAATCTTCAGCTAATTTTGGTCGTGTGCAGCTGCATTTTTCAAATCCGGCTCCGAATTTGTGTCAGAATCATTTTGTTTTGTTGATTCCCCAAATTTTTTAAGGAATTGGAAGTCGGAAGCCATTTCCGTGTAATTTGTATATTTTCTATGTATCTGGTGGAGCGTGGTTCTGGTTGTGCCTAATTCAGCTTAGATCCTGAGTGTTGTAGCATGTGGCGATTTTATCGATGTAATGCATGTTAAAATTGGAGGAAAAAGATGATAAGTGGTTGAGGGAGTAGCAATTTTTTTTATTCCTTTCGGATTGTGCCGAAGTAGTTTAGTCATTATAATAATACTTACTATATTTTAGACTTTAAAGGTATATTTTTTTAATTTTATTGATTTGTAAATCAAATTTATTGTGTGTAATTAAATTGTTGTAATGAATATTTATAGATATAATTATTTGTACAGTAAAATTATTAATCATATTTGTAATACATTTCCTTTAAAGTGTATATAATGATATTACTTTCTTAGTTCTGTTTAACTATTTCAAATTAGGAGTATTCAATAAATGAAAATTATCGTATGACCCGTGCCACGGGTGGTGGTAATACTTGTTAATTATAAAAGGATGGAAAATAAATTATTACAACAATGACATATTCTATAAATTTCGGCTGACATAATCTTGATAGGATGTTTGCGCTACCAATTGGAAATAAATGTCTTTTTCCTCTAAACTAATCTCATTGGTAGAATATTTACACATCTAATAGAAAAAGGTAGAATATTCTTTTCCTTTATTCCTAGAATAATTGCACGCCTAAATTAAAAAAGATTAATCTTTTTGTTAAAAGCTCACACTTTTGATACTACCTCCGTCCACGAAAATTCGTCCCGGTTTGACCGGGCACGGGTTTTAAGAAATCTAATGGAAAGTGAATTGAAAAAGTTGGTGGGATGTGAGTCCTACTTTTAAAGTATTAGTTTTATAATAAAATGTGAGTAGGAATGAGTTAGTGGAATATGGGGTCCACTACCAAAAATGGTAAAAGTGAAACGGAACAAATTTTAGGACGGACGGAAATGAAATAGTGGGACAAATTTTCGTGGACGAAGGTAGTACTTAATAGAAAAAGGGATGTTCCCAGAAGAGGGAACAAATTTTCAATAAAATAAAATTCTCTTGTAAGTTGAAAGTTGAAATTTCAAAGTCATTTTTATCTTACATGAAAAATAATAAAATTAGGAGTGTCTTCTCCATATTTAATAGACTGATAAGCAGCATCCATGGGTTGATCACCACCATCATTGGCTTTATTGTCCTCAATCATAACCGCATCGAATTTCAGAGGGCCCGTCGATCAAACCAAGAACAAAGATGAACATATAAGTAAATCGCTAAAATGGAAAATAAGTTTATAATATTTCTTCATTGATTGAAAGGAATAACAAACACTCCTATTTATAATAGAAATAACCTAACTCAATTATCAAGATAATAGGAAAGATATGCTAAATCAATAATATATAGAATAATAAAGATATGTGGATATTCTGAAGATATATTCGTATCAGCCTTCAAATAGGTGAGGAGATCAGTGCACTTCCGGGAGATAGCAAGATGTCGTCAGATGGTTGATATTTAGATCTTGAGGGGTTGGTTTGTTGTGGATTTCTGGAAAGGTAACTACCTCTAACCTGCAAAGATCCAAGATTTGAACTAGATTGTTTTTTTTTTTACTGAAATATATCCACCACAAATCGGGATATAGGCTCCCTTCATAGTTTTGGTGGGTTTTTTTTTTTTTTTTTGGTTTAATGCGAAATATAAAAGACTAATGCATGATCGGAACGGTAAAGACTATATTGTAACATGCTTGAATGATTCTACACTATTACATCAAATATATATATAGGACTAGTTCCTATTATATACTCCCTCTATTCCACAATAAGAGTCACGTTTTGCCATTTCGGCTCATCCACAATAAGAGTCATATTTCACTTTTACCATAAATGGTAAGTAGGTTTCACATTCCACTCACATTTTTTTATAACTCCATAATATAAGTGAGACTCATATTCTACTAACTTATTCAACCCACTTTTCTTTATATTTCTTAAAATCTGTGCCATAACCAAATAGATCTCCTATTACAAGACAAGAGGGAGCATATGGAATACAATCAAACATTATAAATTTTTTATCTTTTCCTTTCTTAATTCAACTCTAATTATGGATGATATCAATTTGATTGATTCTTGCCTTGATTACTTGATATTGTTGATTTATTTTGGTTGCACCACTTGTTCATTCGAAATATGCTTAGTGTGTGTTTGGATCTAAGTAGTGTTTATTATCAAAATAAATGAAATATGCAAGACATAGAGCAAGATTTAAGAATTATAGAAAACAATTACTTACGACTCTTGAAGTGTTATCCAAGACTCCCATCACTTGTTTGTCGACATAAGATGCTTCCTTAAGGTTTCGAGCTCTGGCAACTTCGCCTCCAAGTCTGGAAGATTCTCCTTAACCAGAGGCTCTTCCGAGAAATCCTGCATCCACCGGTGCAGCTTTGGAAGAGTCGTGGGCTCCAGCACCCGCACGCCCACGACTCGTTCCACGTACTTCAACGAGGTAAGCCAACCGTAACACAAGTCCACCAAACTAAGCGTGTTACCACCAAAGAACTTTTGATCTCCTAAAGCCTCATCTTGAACGATCTTCAACATTTCCATCAGGTCTTTCGCCGCCTTCTCTTTACCCTCCTCCGAGCACGCAAGGAAGCTGTGAAATACGTGATGTTGCTGCGTGCATGATCAAGAAAGAGATTACAACGTACTCCCTCTGTCCGCGAATAGGAGTCCCATTTTTCCATTTTAGTCCGTTCGCGAATAGGAGTCCCAGTTCACTTATGCCATAAATGGTAATAGGGTCACACCTTCCACTAACTCATTACACTCACATTTCATTTAAAACTAATATAAACAAGTGGGACCCCTATTCCACTGATTTTTTTCCACTCACTTTTCTTAACATTTATTAAAACTCGTGCCGCCCATGAATGGGACTCCTAATGGCGAACGGAGGGAGTATCACAATTCTCTCCAAACCAAAACAAGAAAAGAGATGAGCACTACAACAAAAAAATGGCTAATGATGCTTTTTAATTAATTGTAGTAAGGACGTTAATTTGTGTGTCTAACTATACCATCAATGCTTCATAAAGTATCCTTATTATTGATGTCCCAACTAAAATGTCCTTATTGTTGATAATTTGTCCTCAATTTAGGGATGCTTTCTTTTGTGTCCTTAATGATGGTTATTTTAAAAAAAGTTCAAAACACTAGTCATAATGTCTCAATTTATGTGTCCTTAAATGATACTCCCTCCATTTCCAAAGAGTATGAACAATGGGTTCGGCACGAGTTTTAATAAATAAGGAGAAAAGTAAGAGAGAGAAAGAGTAGTGAAAATAATGTTAGTGGAGAGTGAGGTTCATATTATTGTAATGAAATAAGTTGTTATGATAATGATATAAGTTATAAATAAAATGATGTGTAGGGGTTAATATGTTGTTTGAATTTCTAGAATTAGAAAGTATATATTTTTCAGGAACGGACGAAAAAGGAAATAGTTCATACTATTTGTGGACGGAGGGAATAAATTTTTTTTAGTGGAGCCTGATTTACCTTTTGATCTCCGTAGGCGATCCAGAAACGAGCCATGGCTCTCTCGTAAGGATGTTCGGGGAGCAAGGGTGTAGGGTCGGGCCATGTTTCCTCGATGTATTCGAGTATCACAACCGACTCTGCGATGGCCTTTCCGGCGTGGACGAGCACCGGAACCGTCTTGTTGATGGGATTGTAGCGTAGAAGGGAAGGACTCTTGTTGGAAAGATCTTCTTGGACAAAGTCATACTCAATACCTTTAATTTTGAGAGCCCATATTACTCTACGAACATAAGGGCTTGCCTCAGTTCCATACAGCCTCAGTTTGTTTGGTATTTCTTCCATTAAAGAGGTAAGAAATCAAAATTATGAATTTATACAAGTGGAGATGTTGATATTTAGAGAAAAATGAAGAGGACTATTCCTTGATATTTAGTCCAACTTGTTGATTGGGCGACGCGTGATCTTTTCTTCGCCACACATGTATAATCAAACATGTCCCACTACCTATTTTTGTCCCCATTAGAAGAAAATGAGCAACACGAAAACACTATAGATACGAAAATTTTGATGTGCTAACTTTTAAGTATTCTGAAAATTATATATAGTACTTCTAATACAATGAATTGTAATTGTAAATTTGAATAGTTAAGAAAAGCAGTAGTAATGGATATTAATGGCGATAATTAAATAAAGTTGATTTATAATTTTAATGAAATTTATTTGTTATAACTAAAAGCATAGTAGTACATATGTAAGTTATTATTAGGTTATTTACTATTCCCTCCATCCTATAAAAATAATCTTTTTTTTTCTATTTTGGTTCGTCTTATAAAAATAATTATATTTCATTTGCATGAAAGTTTTTCTTTCACTACAAAAAAGGCTATTTACCGAGCACCAAAGTGCTCGGTAAGGCTACCACCTTCCATGTGTTTGGATGTAGCGAGAACCTCCATCGAGCACACCTATGTGCTCGGTATTTTCAAGAGGCTTTAAGAAATACGGCAAGCACCTGCGAGCACACCCATGTGCTTGATAACATGAACTGAGCAAAGTTTCAAATTTATTAGTATGTAATTTTTTAAAAACTCCACTGCATATATACTCTAGTAGATACACTCAATTATTTATAGCAATGACCAGAGAACCTTAAACCGAGAATTATCACACGCTGATTGTGCGATGCGTGAAAGTTCGGACCCACAAAATTTCATGGAAAATGGTCGGTCCGACTAGCACGTGTCGCACAATCAATGGTTTACTACAGTACATGTACACAGTTTCCCAAAGATTCCTAAGATTCAAGTTTCAACAAGAAGGGTGGATTTTTGTTGACCAAAGCAGTCGATCAGCATGGCCAAAAACCGTCCTATACATTAGCTAAGAGCAACTTAGAAATAGGCCTTACATTAGCTTAAACAATAATCAGTTATACAATTAGCACACCCTACATGATCATAATCATGAGACTAACAATATTAACGACGAAGAGGGACAAGGGAAAGAAGTGTAATAAGAAGAAACCAGACTTAGGATTAAGATTTTTATGGTAACAGGAAAAGAAAGAACAAAATACACATATTGATCTTACATAGAATCACCTTGTTACATTGTTGGAGCAGCAAAAAACGTAAAAGGACTATGTCAAAGATCGAGCAGCTATGTGGTTTGTTCAGCTGGTTTCATCCGACATTCCATCACCAGCATGCCTGCCACCAAATGAATGAATCAATCTCGTATTCCATAGCAGTAACACACAATAAAATCAATGGATGAGAAGGCTCAATTGTATGTGTTAACATGTTCTGTTTTGAAGGCCCAATTCTCTTGAATAATAAGGCTGAGGGTTTAGAAAATGTTATTGCATACAAGACTGCTACGGGTACTACATTTATCGATTTTTTGTATGTTGTAACCTAAGGATTCCATTGGCACTACACGAGAGTGAAACACTAGCAGGATCCAGTAGAAAGTAAACACTATAGTAGTAGTAAAATTTCAAAACCCAATTCAAGGATCTTTAGGATGGTGTAAAGAGACATAAGGTCAACGTTCAGAAACAAACCTCCATGAGCTGGTTAAATTTCGAGCTTTTCTATCCAACTGCAGATTTTCTAGTGCAGCTGAGGCTCGGTGTACATCATCTGGGAGTTCATCGTTATCATATCTCCAACTGTATTCTTCTTTCCTATAGCCAGATGTAGATGACCCAGCTCGACGATCTAAAAATTGGAGAGTTAGAAGGTGCATCACATTATATGGTTTTGCAGAACTGAGTTCAGATACTTTAGCTACTTACCGGACGCTTGTGAAGAAGGAAGACCCCTGAAATGAGCACAAAGAAGATGTTATGAAATGAAACTTCAAATTAAGTTACAAAAAAGTGTGGCAGTGAAATTATTTATTCACAACAAACCTTACTAATGGAGGTAAACCGCCAGCTGCAGATGCTGGTGAAGTCCTCCTCGGGTTTCTAGGATCAATGTTTGATAGAGAGTCGGTATCTGGGTTAGTCGATCTCCTGTTGTTTCCCCTTCCTTGGGACAAATTCTGCAACAGCACATATTAAAATTGAGATTACAATCAGCAACACTCATCAGCTACATTACCACAACAACTGCAAGCTAACACCTCTAGTTAATATCTTCAGCCAATGGATAGAGCATTTGTAGGATTTTCAGTTTGCTACTTTGCTTATATAAAAATCATAAGAAACAGATTCCATCATACCTCATACTTCAAGAATCCCTCAAGAACGTCCAAAAGCAAAGGTCCGCTGTCTCCATTGCGATTAAGGTCGTATCCATTTTTGCTGCTAAAGTCTCTTAATTCTGATTTCCACGAATCCTTTGGCTGAAACAGAAAAAAGTTCAAAAATTTGTATAAACAAAGCTCACAACACAACAAGAGTACAAGCAAAAATATGCCAGGACAGTACCAAGTTGCACTCTGGTAAGTAAACTTTCAAGGTATGGTTTAATTGAGCCCAATCTAGATATTCACATATCAACGCAGTTAGAAGTCTTCCTGCAATTACAAGATAATACAAGATTTATATCACAAATCTCAGAACAGCATCAGAAATTACAAATGCACCTATGCGAGAAATAATGCCCACGAAACTTTAAACGCTGTTGAACATGTGATGTACTTACGTTCAAAGTAAAAAGATGAGTCACTATTAGAGCCATACTCGGCCTCTAGGTAAACATAAGTTCATCAAATGGGAGGACTTTACTTATAGTTATAGATTTCTATTTCAAAGTAGTACATATTTTCAACCTACCGCAAAGGGATGGGATATACATCAGTACATGACAACGGAAGGAAAGGGAACATTTTTATGTTAAGATGTACCAGAAGGAGAGTTGTGGAGCTGCTTTGCACGATCGTTGCAACTACCCAGAAGAGCGGGAGGGAGCCCATTGTCTTTCTCTATTACTCTATCCTCTTCTTCGATCGCTTCAAATACACTAGCTCTCAGCTCAGCCTAACAAACCAGAAAACACAGAACTTTCACAAGGGAGTCCAAAATCTTTCATGATAGGTGCACAAAGAAACTTATACGAAATGCAATCATGCACCAAATGCTCATAATGCAGTGCCTAATGCATAATTAAGCATCTAGAAGCATAACATGCAACAGAAAAACCAACAATTACACTCAATTTCTTTCATAAATCACCCAAAATGACAACTTTTCTTCGATAATTCACTCAAACTTACCCGATCGCCCAAGCAATTCAAATCCCTAACACGCGATTTAAAAAATCAGAAATGGCAAAGGAAGGAAAAATCATAAACACAAAAGGAGAGCGGCAATGCTCACACGGATCTTGGCGAGAACGCCTTTCTTCTCGAGAGTACGCGTAACTAGGGTTTTCAAATCCATCATTTCTCGAGTATAATCGTCCATTTTCTCCCCCAATTCTCCGCCCACCTTCTCCCGAGCTCAAGCAATGAAGGCGCCAAGCTATTCTTCAAGCTTATTCGGTCTTGATTTTGCTGAATTTGAAGCTATAAGTGCAAATGCTGATGGATTTGTGCAAGTGTTGAAGATAAAGAGTGCTTGATTCACAAATCGCGAACTTTCTATCCGGTTCGGTGAAGTTTCACCGTAGGTCAAATCGTGTGAAATCGCGCTTTATAACGAAGAGAAAAATGCGACTTTTGTTTGTAATGCATAAAACCGCGCGTTATGGCAAAGGAGTGGCTACGATTTTCACTTGCTTTGTGTAGCTTCAATTTAATTTTTTCTCTCTTTTTTGTGCAAGCATTTTGGGTATTGAGAAAATGGGTTATCATAAATTTACGCCAAATTAATGTTTGCATAAATGGTTTATTTATGGTTAAGAAATCACATTAAGCAAAGCTTAATTGTTATGGTTGTTGGACTTGAATCGGTTGTTAATAAAATTGTGTTGTTTAAGTTATCGTTTAACTCCTTTTTTTCTTTATCATAGGCAACAAATCCCGGATACAAGGAAGCCGATCGTGTTGTCTACGTATAGACATAATACGACAAAAAATCAACTGCAAAATTCTCATCTAAATGTAAGTACTTGATCACAAGGGACTCAAAATCTTGACATAGACGTTGCACCCTCTTTACAACGGATCAACAAGGATCTTAAACCATCTCGTAATCGATGAAACTCCCACAAACCGATTATAAATAAAACACCTGTGATTGTGATTTTTTCTAGTAGAAAAGGTGAATTCCATGAATGAGGTAAGAAACAGAGAACTTCAAGAATTAAGATCAAACAGTACGGTAGAATCAAGAAACAGAGAACTTCAATGTTTAAGATCAAACAGTATGGTAGAATCAAGAAAGTTTATAGATTCAGACTCAATAGAACAAGGGTAAGCTAATGCTAATGAGTAATACAAGTAAACTAATGAAACTAAAAATGTGCTCTTGGATCAGGAAAAAAAAAACGGCCAAGAACACGATCCACAGCCGGGACGAAGTATATAGGGTGAATGGGAATGGTGGAGATAAACTTTTTAACGTCAAGAAGTTACAAATCAAGCTCAGAAATGCTCAGAAGATTCTAATCAGCCAATGAGGTAAACATAATCCCAGATTGCAGAATGAACATTTCTACGTTTACTCAGGATGACACTCAACTCTTGAGCTCGTTCCTATGTATAATTTCTGCACCTCCCTCGAAAAGAGATGCCAAGACTTAGACAGACATCTCAATGTGATAATTAATGCAAAATCTGGAAGGCATTTAAGCCATAGAGAGCAGAAAAACGAACCAAGTTCACCCGATCTCAGCCAATGCAGCACAGGACTCAAACAACTACAGGGGTTCATCATTAAGTAAACGTGAACTAAAAGAGTTAGGCAATGTTGTATACTAAGGAAAGAATTCTCTACGCCTAAACCTTTACACTTTAGAGACCAAGAGAGCTAGATTCTGCGAGAACAATGGTTATGCAATACTACACTTGCTGCTAAGTTCACAGAAGAAAACAGGAGAACCAATGGAGCTCGAGCATTAATTCTACATTAGTTTCGACATTATAAAACATTACTACTAGTTTCGACATTATAAAACATTGGTTCTAAATCGAACACTCTAACAGCTCAAATCGTTCGACATCATACAGCATACTAATCACAAAGAAAAGCAACACGAACGCTATAACAGTTCAAACCTTTTGACATTATACAGCATAGCTAATCTCCAAAAATCACATACACATTTCGCATAATACCTCAAACAAGCAAAATACCATCAAATGTATCATCAATTATACAAACAAATTATGCTACAATTCCCCTTTAACCAAAACCCCCCCACAAAAAAACCATTACATTACCATCATTGGCCTTCCTCCTCCAATTTCTTGCAATAAGCTTTCAATGTTAATACCAAATCCCTCGCCGGCGCCTGAATCGTCCCGACCACCGCCGAAGCCGGCCCCTTTATCGACCCCAAAATCTGGGCATAAACCTCCGCTCTCGTGGGCAAATTCTCGAGCGCCTTGAACTCACCGGGCCCGTAGAATTTCCCCTCGAAAACCGCGCCGGTGAAGTCGTTATCCTCCAATTTCTTCTCCCTCTGGAAGGTCCGGTACGGCTTCAGCGCGGCCGGGATCTCCTCGCTGTGGACGAAGAGCCACGCGTTCATGCCCTTCATGCAGGGCTTCAGCGCCGCCCACTTGGTGCCCTCGATTGCCTTGTAAACTAGGGTATTTTTGGCGACGAGGAGCTTGGTGGTTTCGGGCAATTGGGTGCGGAGCTCTTGGAATTGGGAGACGGTGAGGCCTTTGTAGCTGATGGCGGCGATTAGGTGGCAGGAATCGAGCTCTTGCTTGACCTTCTCGACGGTCTCTTCCTTCTTGGTGCGGCTGATTGCGGCGTGGATTTTGGGGAGGGGCGGCGATTGGGGGCGGAGGGCTTGGGGGAGGTGGGTGGTGGTGAGGAAGGGGTTGCGGAAGTGGGATTTGAGGGAGAGGGAGGAGGAGGGGAGGGTGAAGAGAGTAGCTTCCATTTTTGGGGGGAATTGAGAAATGGTGGAGAAGAAGAGTGAGGGAAATGGATAGAGTGAAGTCTCCTTATCTCAGTTGCAGTGGTGAGGGGTACTCTTGGGATTTCACCTCTGTTCTTCCTTCTGATTTAATTAATTTTCTCATATTTAAGTTAGAATGGATACCCGATATCCAAACCCGAAAAAGTCGGATAATTGGATACCCGAAACTCGATTTTTCGGGTATCGGATTTGGGATCGGATAGTGAGAATTTTGGATTATCGGGTAACGGATTATCCGATATCCGATCGGGTATACTCGAATTATCCGATTTATTTTCTAAAATTAATAAAATATATTTTTATTATAATTAAATGTAATATAATTTCTTAACTATAATTTAATTAATACTCAATAGTTAGCATATAAGATATGTAATTTACTTTTTTAATTATCTCATTGACTCGTGATATTTATAATTTTGAATTTTTTGATGATATTATTGTTAGATCTTGATTTTTATGAATTATTGAATTGCGATATTTATAAAGGATGAATGTTTGAATTTATGAATTTTGATGGTTATTGACTTATTGTAGATGAATGAAAGATGTTAATATGTATGACTTATGAATTTTGTATTTTTCAAAGTTTGTAGTTATTTTCTTTTAAATTCGAACTACTACAAGAATTAGTTATTTTATCTTAAATTCGAGCTACTATAAGAATTTTGTATTTCTAAAAGTTTGTAGTTATTTTTACTTGAATATTAGTACTTCAACATTGTATAAAATTTGAATTAAATAATATTAAATAAATTCTAAAAGTTTATAGTTAATTTTTTTAAAAAATAAAAAAATATCAAAATCACAATTGGGACTGGATACCCGATTTTTTGGGACTGGATACCCGAGTCGGGTATCCGGGTATCCGAAATAAAATTCGGGTCGGGTACCCGAAAATTTCGGATCGGGTATCCGCGGGTACCCAATTTGATATGCCTACAAATAATTTAACCATTTTTTATTTGCAAAATCGATTCTTGTCTCTTCTCTCTTTGAATATGGCAGCTTATGCAGCTCTTGCTTCCCTTGCTCAAACTACAGTTGATACAAATCATGCCAAATTTCACTTTTTTACCGGTGCAAAAGAGAAAATTGGATCCATCCTCGAGTATGCCGTCTTCTTGCTCACCTTCCTCGAAGATTATCCAGAGAGAGCCAGCCGTTGGGAAGGAAAGCTTAGGGATTTAGCTCATGAAGCTGAAGATATCATCGAGCAATTTTTGTGGAGGCTGTCGTTTTATGAAAGGGCGAAAATATCAAGCTTGAAATTTGAAGAGGAGTTGAGTAATGTTACGGAGAAATTCTGTTTACTTGCCGGAGATGTGATGGAAGAGCGACCTGCTTACTCATCTCTTTCCCTCTCATCATCATCATCATCAGCAGCAAGGATTGCAGCTACTGGCGATGGTGTGGCGATTGGTTTGAATGAAGATGTGATGGGGATAAAGGATCGCCTTTGTGGGCTCTCATCCAAACTCGAAGTTGTTCCCATTTTGGGGATGGGTGGAATCGGTAAGACCACTCTGGCTAGAACCGTTTATGACGATCCATTAATCATGCATCATTTTGATATTCGTGTTTGGCTTACAATATCGCAAGATTACAGTGAACAGAAAGTTCTTTTAGGGCTTGTAGATTCGATGAAATTGATAGAAAAAGACATGTCTGCATTAGAGATGAATGATACTCCTATTTCAACTTGGAAAGAGAAAGTGTATAAAAACTTGATGGGTAGGAGGTATCTTGCTGTAATGGATGATGTGTGGAGCACAAAGGTTTGGGATGATGTAAGGAGTGTATTTCCGGATGATGCTAATGGAAGTCGAATCATGTTAACCACAAGAGTAGCAGATCCAGCCGTTTATCCTGACTCGAGTAGTGCTCCTCATGAGATGAGCTTCATGAATGATTCTCAAAGTTGGGATTTGCTCAAGGGAAAAGTATTTGAAGACAGAAATTGCCCACCTGAATTGGAAGATGTTGGGAAAAGGATTGCAAGAAGTTGTGGGGGACTACCGCTTGCTGTTGTCCTGGTTGCTGGATTCCTGTCTGGTGTTGATAAAAATCCATCTTCCTGGGAGGAAATTTCCAAAAATGTATTAAATCCAATTGTTGGTAAAGAGTTGGAGGAGATACTATCTTTAAGTTATAAGCACTTGTCTCATCGTTTGAGGCCATGTTTTCTGTTTATGGCAATGTTTCCTGAAGATGAAAATATCCGTGCTTCAAGGCTTATTAGATTATGGTTAGCTGAGGGCTTCTTGATGCATCAAAATGGAAAGCTTGGAAGAGGAGGCGGAGGAGTATTTGGAGGATCTAGTCAAGAGAAATCTTGTTATTGTGACTAACAGTAAGAAGAGTAATGGAAAAATAAAGTGTTGCGGCCTCCATGATATGGTACGAGAGTTTTGCATAAGGAAAGCCCACGATGAGAGGTTTATTCGTGTTCTCAGTGATAGAGTTGTTCGACAGGGCACCATAAATGAGAGGCACATTAGTTTCATAAATGGGCAACACATTACTCCTGGGCATTCTGATATGATTAACATTTGGGCTCCAACCATCCACACCATTCTATACTTCCATCTTAAGAACTTTCCTTGTGTGACATCCTTTCTACGAAACCATAAATTTCTTAGGATATTTGAGGCCATGAGTGAAAACTCTACTTCACTCCCTTCAGAGGTATTTGATTTGTTTGATTTAAGATATCTAGCTTTAACTTGTTCTTCTATTCCATCAACCATATCTAATCTCATGAATCTTCAAACCTTGATCATCCTTCCAACCTCTCGGTTTGCTTCAGCCAATGATCACAGAAGATACTGGGTAGGTGAGACTAATGCATGGTCTCATTCCCCACTGCCACTGGAAATTTGGAGGATGCCTCAGTTAAGGCACGTTTTACTCCACCACGCTGTTACTCTACCGCATCCCCCAGATGGATCAAATCCTCCTCTAGAAAATCTCCAAACTCTTTCATACATCTTGAATCTTGTATGGAATGAAAACGTCTTGTTGATGATTCCAAACGTCAAAAGGTTGGGACTTGTGTATGATATCGATGTAGAGTTTAACCTCGATCTCCTCAGACGTCTGGATAAACTTGAAAAGTTGGTAATAGAAACTGGTTACACATTTGAGATCAGACGTCTGGATAAACTTTTCAAGGTGAAAACAGCTGGTTACACAAATTATTGGAGGAATAGTGTTAATTTTCCTAGCACACTGAAGAAGTTGACCCTGGTGGGTGGGGGTCTCCCTTGGAAAGATATGAGTGTGATTGGTTCGTTGCCTAATCTTCAAGTGCTCAAACTACGAAATCACGCTTGCAGAGGTGAAACTTGGGAAACAGTTGATGGAGAATTTCCTGATCTAAGATATTTGCTAATTGTTGGATCAGTGCTCCAGCAATGGATAACTGAGAGCAGCCACTTCCCCAGACTCAAGTACCTCGTGCTTCGTCATTGCCAGATGTTAAGGGAGATTCCGGGATGTATAGGAGAGATTCCAACACTTGAAGTGATTGAAGTGGATTCTAGTAACCAGTTTCTTGTGGAGTCAGCGAAGCAGATAAAGGAGGATCAAGAGAGCTATGGAAATTATGATCTTCATGTTCGTGTAACCCATTCTCGTGAGGTCAGAGTTTTGGCCATTCTTGAATTATATATATGAAAATGTGCTTATTGGTGGGAGCTGTGTTTATCTTAGTGTATTAATACGAACCCATTCGGTTTCCCAAATATGAAAAATAATGAAAAATCATATACAGTAATTGATATGATTTTTTATTTTAGTATTTGAGCGATACAGGTACAATCATATCAATCATAAATATGCTTATTTTAGTATTTGATTTTAGTAGTTGCCTTTATATATATGAGTTTTGGAAGGGCTACCCGCCTTTGTCATCGTGGCTATAATTTCTCAAATCACTGAAATATTGGCTACCCGTCTTTTTCATCGTGGCTATAATTTTTCAGTAAATTACTGAAATAGTATTATAAGTTGTGACCTGTGTGAGAGGGGTACCTGTATCCCTCATCCGTTGATTGCTACCTAAATTATTGAGAACTTAAAAACAAATTTAATTTAAATAACATGAGCCAAATAATCTAAATCGGCAAACAGTTGAAAAACTGTTTGCCTATGGTGATTAATATGACTCGGTCCACTTAATTAGTTTATAATGATTACAATAAACTTAGAATGGAAAACACTCTTGTTTCTTGGTGAATCAATCAATTACTCCATTTACACTTCCTTTTCAGGATGCTTTATTCAAAATAAATTATTTTAAAAAAAATCACTATTACTTTCTATACTTTATTCTTTATTCTCTATTTACTGAATGTATGAGTATCACCTTTTTTCAGTTCTAGGACCTTTTGATTTTCCAAGAATCAGAGGAAGAATCAGAGGGAGAATCAGCATCACCAACTCCCTCCACATGAGATGGCAGCTTATTCCGCTCTTGCTTCCCTTGCTCGAACTACAGCTCTTGATACAAATCATGCCATATTTCACTTCTCTATCAATGCAAAAGGAAGCATTTATCCATCCACGAGTATGCCATCTTCTTGCTAACATTCCTAGAAGATTATCCAGAGAGAGCCAACTGTTAGGAAGGCAAGCTGAGGGACGTTGCTCGTAAACTTGAAGCTATTATCGAACAATCAATATCATCAAGATTGAAATTTGAAGAGGAGCTCTGCAATGAAACGGAAAAATTCTGTTTGATTACTGGAGATGTGATGGACGAGCAGCCTGCTTACTCATCTCTTTCTCCCTCATCAGCATCAAGAGTCGCACCTACTGCCAACAATGGTGGTTGATTTAGATGGAGATGTGATGGAAATAATGGATCGGCTTTGTCAGGGGCTATCATCCAAACTCCAAGTCATACCCATTTTGGGAATGGGTGGCATTGGTAAGACCACTCTGGCCAGAACTATTTTTGACGATAATCATGTATCATTTTGATATTCGTGTTTGGCTTACAATATCTCAAGATTACAATGCACAGAAAGTTCTTTTAAGTCTTGTAGATTTGATGAAACCGATGGAAGAACATGTGTCTAGATTAGAGATGGATGAAGTTTCAATATTGGCAGAGAAAGTGTATAAAAACTTGAAGGGTACGAGGTACCTTATTGTAATGGATGATGTGTGGAGCACAAAGGTTTGGAATGATGTAAGGTCTCTATTTCCGGATGATGTTAACCACAATGCTAGAGGATGTAGCCGTTTATCCTGACGTGAGTAGTGCTCCTCATGAGATAAGGTTCATGAATGATTCTCAAAGTTGGGATTTGCTTAATGGAATGGTGTTTGCAGATAGCGATTGCCCACCTGAATTGGAAGATGTTGGGAAAAGGATCGCTAGAAGTTGTGGGGGGCTGCCCCTTGCTGTTGTCCTGGTTGCTGGGTTCTATCTGAAGTTGATAAGAATCCATCTTCTTGGGAGGAAATTTCCGAAAATGTAATTAATCCAACTGTTGCTCAAGAGTTGGAGAGGATACTGTGCTTAGTTACTGTTGGAATTTAAGGGAGATTCCACAAGGTATAGGAGAAATACCGACACTGGAATTGATTGAAGTGGATTCTAGTTTCGAGTCTCTCGGGGAGTCAGCAAAGCAGATAGCTGAGGATCAACAGAGCTATGGAAATATTATGATCTTCATGTTCGTGTCAAAAAATATGCTTTTTTCGAGGTTAGAGCTATATCTAGCCTTTTTGTTTTTCCATAACCAATAATTGAAATTAATTGTAATCTTATTGTAGACTTTGAGGGAGCGGTTGCTGCAGCATCAGTTGCGGCAGGCAGGCGGAAGCTCTTGTTTAGACATTCAAGGTTGGCATTATTAGAATATTTGGATATGCATGATTGGATTTGTGCAGCTCTTGTGTTACTGATTTTTATGCAAGGAACTCTTATTATTTGTGTCAAGTAGTAGTAATTTAACTTGGGTTGGACATTTTATGATATTCAGGTGGATGTTCTGTATGTAATTTGCATTTGAACTCTTTTTGTCTAAAGGTTTGTCTTTTAATTGAACTCTTTTTGTGTGTGTGTTTGTCTCTGAGAGAGAGAGAGAGAGAGACCCAAGATATTGAAAGTGTATATATAACTAGACATAATAATAGTAAAAAAACAAAATCAATAAATAAAAATGGAAAAAATAAAATAGAAACAAATTAGGAAAAAAAATCAGTAGTCATAATCATAATTCATAGTGTTTCACTTTTCTCTATTTTTCTATGTTACACTATTACTGGTAGTAATAGATAGTACTTCCTCCGTCGCACGAAGATAGTCCCATTTTGACTCGGCACGAATTTAAAAAAATGTAATGAAAAGTGAGTTAAAAAAAGTTAGTTAAACCCTATTTTTATATATTAATTTTATAATAATGTGTGAGTAAGAATGAGTTAGTGTGATATGAGGTCCACTACTAAAAATGATAAAAAGTAAAATAAAATAAATATTATGGAACAAATGAAAATGAAAAATTGGACAATCTTTATGGGACGGAGGGATAGTAAATAACGTAGGATCTCTTACAGTCAAACAAAACGGTATATTTAGCCGCCTCAATAATTGAGTAATTAAAAATAAATTCCATTTAGAAAACATGAGCCCCAATCTAACACGTGGCACAATATTATATAGTGTAGTGAATAAAATACACTTGAAACTGAAAACACACAATCCTCTGTTCTTAAAAATGGAGATGAAAGAAATAACCTCTGTTCTTCAAACTCTCACAATCCTCTGTCTTCCTCTTTATCTCTCCCAACAGTTATGGCAGCTTATGCCGCTCTTGCTTCCCTTGCTCAAACCACAGCTCTCAATTCAAATCACGCCATATCTCGCTTCTCTATCGATGCAAATCACAAAATTACATCGATCAATGAGTATGTCCTCATCTTGCTTACCTTCCTCAAAGATTATCCAGATAAATCCAACCCTTGGGAAGACAAGCTGAGGGATTTAGCTCGTGAAGCTGAAGATATCATCGAACATTTTACGTGGAAGCAATCGTATTATGGAAGGAAGAAACTATCAAGCTTGAATTTTGAAGAAGCTCTCAGAGACGTAACGGAGAAATTCCGGTTATTTCTTGGAGATGTGATGGATGAGCAAACTTTTTCTCCATCTATTTCCCTCTCATCATCATCAGCATCAAGAGTTGCAGCTATTGGCAACGGTGTGGCGATTGGTTTGAATGAAGATGTGATGGCGATAAAGGATCGGCTTTGTGGGCTTTCATCGAAACTCGAAGTTGTGTCCATTTTGGGGATGGGTGGAATCGGTAAGACCACTCTGGCTAGAACTGTTTATGATGATTCAGTGATCATGTATCATTTCGATCTTCGTGTTTGGCTTACAATATCGCACGATTATAGTGCACGGAAAGTTCTTTTAGGCCTTGCACATTCCATGAAACTGATTCATGAACACATGTCTGGGGAGATGGTTGATGTCTCAGTGTTGGCAGTGGAAGTGTATAGACACTTGAAGGGTAGGAGGTATCTCGTGGTAATGGATGATGTGTGGAGCGCAAAGGTTTGGGATGATGTGAGGAATGTATTTCCGGATGATGGCAACGGAAGTCGAATCGTGTTAACCACAAGGCTAGGGGATGTAGCCGTTTATCCCGACTCCTCTAGTGCTCCTCATGAGATGAGGTTCATGAATGGTTCTCAAAGTTGGGATTTGCTCAAGGGAAAGGTGTTTGTAGACAGCAATTGCCCACCTGAATTGGAAGAAGTTGGGAAAAAGATTGCAAGAAGTTGTGGGGGACTACCCCTTGCTGTTGTCCTCGTTGCAGGATTCTTGTCTGGAGTTGATAAGAATCTATCTTCTTGGGATGAAATTTCCACAAATGTATTAAATCCAATTGTTGGTCAGGAGTTGGAGGAGATACTATCTTTGAGTTACACTCACTTGTCTCATCATCTGAGGCCGTGTTTTCTGTTTATGGCAATGTTTCCTGAAGATGAGAGTATCAGTGCTTCAAGGCTTATTAGATTATGGTTGGCTTCAGGCTTCTTGAAGCATGAAAATAGAGGTGTGGAAGAGGAGGCAGAGGAGTATTTGGAGGAACTAGTCAGAAGAAATCTTGTAATTGTGACTAGTAAGAAGAGTGATGGGAAAATCAAGTGTTGCGGCCTCCATGATATGGTACGAGACTTGTGCATAAAGAAAGCCCACGATGAGAGGTTTGTTTGTGTCCTCAGTGATAGTGTTGTTCGACAAGGCGTCACAAATGGGAGGCACATAAGTTTCATAAATGAGCAACATATTACATTTCAGCAGTTTCATAAGAATCACATTTGGAGTCGAACCATCCGCACCATTTTATACTTCCATCTTCTGAACTTTCCTAATGCGACATCCTTTCTACGATGCTATAAATTGCTTAGGATACTTGATGCCGTGAGTGAAAACTCAATTTCAATCCCTTCAGAGGTATTCGAGCTGTTTCAGTTAAGATATCTTGCTTTAACTTGTTCTTTTATTCCATCAGCCATATGTAGTCTCATGAATCTTCAAACCTTGATCATCCTTCCAACCTCTCTCATTGCTCCAACCTTTTATAGTTGGAAAAGATACTGGCTAAGTGATTGTGATCCATCATCTCATATCTCATTACCATTGGAAATTTGGAGGATGCCTCAGTTAAGGCATATTTTACTCTATCAGCCTTACACTCTACCTCATCCCCCAAATGGCTCAAATCCTCCTCTAGAAAATCTCCACACTCTTTCATACATCAAGAATCTTGTATGGAACGAAAACATCTTGCAGATGATTCCAAACGTCAAAAGATTGGGACTCGTGTACGCAACCAGTACAGAGTCTCACCTCAATCTCCTCAAAAATCTGGATCAGCTTGAAAAGTTGAAGCTACATGGTTATCGCGGCTTTTCTTGGCAAAGGCAAAATCCTAATTTCCCTAGCACACTGAAGAAGTTGACCCTGGTGGGTGGGGGACTCCCTTGGGAAGATATTACTAGTATTATTGGTTCGTTGCCTAATCTTCAAGTGCTTAAGCTACGAGATCACGCTTGCAGAGGACAAACATGGGAAACAGTTGATGGAGGATTTCCTAATCTAGAATACTTTCTTATTGAGATATCAGAGCTCCAACACTGGATAAGTGAGAGAAGCCACTTCCCCAGACTCAAGTGCCTAGTGCTTCGTTCTTGTCGAAATTTGAGGGAGATTCCGGAAGGTATAGGAGAAATTCCGACACTTGAACTGATTGAAGTGGATCACCGTAATATATCACTTGTGAAGTCTGCCAAACAGATAAAGGAAGATCAAGAGAGCTATGGAAATTATGGTCTTCATGTTTTTATAACCCATTCACATGAGGTCAGAGTTTTGGCCGTTCTTGAATTATATATATTTGGATGCTTATTAGTGGCTTTGTGTTTATCTTGGTGTATTAATGCTTTGCAGATTCGAAGGAATTCACTTTACACCAATAGAAGAGGGTCCATCCAAGCCAAAATGATTCATGGAGTGTTGAAGGAAAGGTGAGGATTGGTAGGCCTTCAGCTCAAATTTACAAGGAAACTGCGTTGTCTACTCAAAGGGTATCGCTGAGATTCGGACTTGTGGTAAACTAGTCACTTGTATATATAATATGGTGACATGTATATAGTCTTTCATACATCAAGAATCTTGTATGAATGAAAACATCTTGCAAATGATTCCAAACATAAAAAATTGGGACTTGTGTATGAAACCAATACAAAGTCTCACCTCAAATCTCCTAAACCATCCCAATCAACTTGAAAAATTGAAAGTATACGAGGATAGTATTGGTAGGCGCTTCGGCTTGAATATATGAGGAAACTGTGCTGTTTACTCAAAAGGTATCGATGAGACAAAACGGAAACGGACACATTAAAACGAAATAGTTGTAGTCTGCAGATAAAGTGTCTATCAGCAGCACATTACTCAGTTTATATATTTGCCTCCATTTTTCTCAGCATAAATTCAAAAAAATCATCACTTCGCTATGTTAGTAGAAAAGATAACCTATTCCACAGTGGATCAGGGTAAACTCTCCATTAAAAGACAGGCATTTAGGCAAAAGAGTTAATGGCAAATTACTGCCTAAATATCATAAGATGTCCAAGCCAGGCTAAACACTTAAATACAAAAATAAGAGTTCCTTGTATACATTAGTAAAACAGATCCAACCATACATAGCAAATCAGTCATTGTCAAGTCCAAGTAATATTCCAAACAAATATACCAAGCTAATAATGCAAATCAATAAAAAATAACCAAGAACTGTTACACTCATAATAATGTGTACTTAAGTACTATTTAGAAAGAGGCATTTGTGTTGAAATCCAACCGAGGGAGAAACAAAGGCTACAAATAGAAGAGCTTCAGTTCAATTTATGTGTGCGAATCCAAATCTTCTAGGCCAACCTTGTGTGTCTCTACAGAAGCTTCTGCTTCTGCAGCCGCACGCTGCCTTTGCTGCTGCTCCCGCTCCCGCTCCCTCCACCGCTGCTCCCGCTCCTTCTTTATAATCTACAATAAGATTAAAATAAATTTCAAT
The DNA here is from genome assembly GCF_029641045.1 of Salvia hispanica. Classification (NCBI taxonomy): domain Eukaryota; kingdom Viridiplantae; phylum Streptophyta; class Magnoliopsida; order Lamiales; family Lamiaceae; genus Salvia; species Salvia hispanica. Next base: position 1,058,118 of record NC_142694.1, read on the forward strand.
TATTGGTTATGGGAAACACGATTGAATATGATATGAACCCACATCGGTTCCACATAAAAGTGACTTAGTAATATATTTCTGGCCAAGTCATCAAGTTACAAGATGACATGGAGGAACTGCCTCGGATATGGGATTTATTTTGACAGGTTATTATATACATAAGAATTAGTAGTACTAATTATCCTAGGCTAGATAGATATCTAACCTCATTAAGACTGAAATAGGAGGCACGAACATGAAGATCATAATTTCCATAGCTCTGTTGATCCGCAGCTATCTGCTTCGCTGACTCCACAATAGACTTGTTACTAGAATCCACTTCAATCAATTCTAGTGTCGGTATTTCTACTATACCTTGTGGAATCTCCCTTAAACTCTCACAAAAACGAAGCACTAAGTGCTTCAGTCTCGGAAAGTGACTGCTCTCAGTTATCCAGGTCTGGAGACCTGATTTCTCAATTAGCAAATATCTCAGCTGAGGAAACTCTCCATCAGTTGTTTCCCACGTTTTACTAAATGGTTGATCTCTTAGCTTAAACACTTGCAGATTAGGCAATGAACCAATAATGCTCATATCTTCAAAAGGAAATTTACCACCCTGCAAGGTTAACTTTTTAAGTGTCCTAGGTAAAGTAAGTAGGTTGTACTTCCCCACCCAAAAACAACTGCGAGGCCCAAATAGTTCCAACTTTTGAAGGTGATGGAGATGCTTGAGAAAGTGGAGGTCACACCTTCTATAAATTTGGTACACAAGTCCCAATCTTTTGACATTTGGAATCATTTGCAAGATCTTTTCAGTCCACACAACATCTTTTATGTAGGCAAGAGTTTGGATATTTTCTAGAGGAAGGTTTGATCCATCTGGGAGATGAGGTAGGATACAAGGACAATGGGAAATAAGATGCCTTAATTGAGACATCCTCCAAATCTCCAATGGCAGATAGAAATAAGATACCTTAGTTGAGACATCCTCCCAATCTCCATGTATTTTCCTTGCATAAATTATTTTAGGCTTGGTAGAGGCTGAAGGCATGTCTGAAGTTGGAAGAATGATTAAGGTTTGAAGATTCACAAGATCAGATATTGGTGAGGGAACATTATAAGAACAAACTAAAGTAAGATATTTTAAATGATACAGCTCAAATACTTGGGAAGGGAGTTCTTTTGATCTTTGGCTCACTGCGTCCAATATCCTAAGCAATCTGAAACGTCTTAGAAAGGTTGGTGAGCTTGGGAAACTCTGGAGTTCGAAGCATAGTATGGAATGGGCGGTTGGGCACCAGATGTCAGCTATACTAGAAAGCCTCAAACTGATGCGTCGCTCATTTATCATGCTTTGTGGAATGACATGACCATGGATAACATGAAGAAACTTCTCATCATGCGCTTTCCTTATGCACAAGTCTCGAACCATATCATGGAGGCCGCAACACTTGATTTTTCCATCACTCTTCTTACTATTTACAATTACAAGATTTCTCTTGACTAGATCCTCCAAATACTCCTCTGCCTCTTCTTCTATGCTTTCACTATATCCACTATGATGCTTCAAGAAACCCTCAGCTACCCATAATCTAATAAGCCTTGAAGCACGGATATTTTCATCTTCAGGAAACATTGCCATGAAGAGAAAACAAGACCTCAAATGATGAGACAAGTGCATGTAACTCAAAGATAGTATCTCCTCCAACTCCTGACCAACAATTGGATTTACATTTTCAGCAATTTCCTCCCAAGGAGAAGGATCATTGTTAACTTCAGACAAGATTCCAGCAACCAAGACAACAGCAAGGGGTAGTCCCCCACAACTTCTCGCAATCTTTTTCCCAACATCTTCCAATTCAGGTGGACAATCGCTGTTTGCAAACACCCTTCCCTTAAGCAAATCCCAACTTTCAGAACCGTTCATGAACCTCATCTCATGAGGAGCACAAGTGGAGTCCGGATAAACAGCTACATCCGGTAACCTTGTGGTTAACACGATTCGACTTCCATTATTATCATCCGGTAATGCGTTCCTCACTTCATCCCAAATCTTTGAGCTCCAAACATCATCCATTACAATCAAATATCTCCTGCCCTTTAACTTTTTGTACACTTTTGTAAAATCAGCTGTCTCCTCTCTACCCCTACTACCCCTACCCATTTGCTCTTCCCCAAATTCCTTTGAATCTTTATCATCTAAGCACAATTGTTGTTCCATCAAGTTAATTGAATCTAGAACACCTAAAAGGACTTTAGGCCAATTGAAATCTTGTGATATTGTGATCCAAACACGAATATGAAAATACTCTACGATAAGTGGATCATCGTAAATAGTTTTAGCAAGAGTGGTCTTACCAATACCACCCATTCCCAGTATGGGGATGACTTGTCGTTTTGATGACATCCCACATAGCCGCTCCTTCACTGCTATCACATCGCCATCTAAACCAATCACCCTACTTTTTCCAGCCGGTGCAACTCTTGATGATGATGATGGGACATCAAGAGGCGAGTGAGCAGGTCGATTTTCCATCAGATCTCCAACCATCAAACCTAATTTTTGAGTTACATCACTCAGCTGGTCTTCAAAATTCAACTCGGATGACTTAATCCATCTGTTATATGACAGCTCGGACATATACTGTTCGATAAAGTCTTCAGCTTCATGAGCTAAATCCCTCAGCTTGCCCTCCCAACGGTTGGATCTCTCTGAATAATCTTCGAGGAAGGTAAGCAACATGATAGCATAGTCGTGAATTGATCCAATTTTTTGCTCTGCATCGATAGAGAACTGAGACTTGGCATGATTTGTGTAGCGAGTCGTGGTATGAGCAAGGGAGACAAGAGCGGCATAAGCTGCCATTGCTGGGCGATTGCCGGAGCTCGATTTGTTATTTTAGAGATGTGAGTGAAAGTGATAGGATTGTGAGTCATGGAAGACTTTGGTATTAGTGGAAGACTTGCTAGTATTTGTGTAAAACAAGGTAGAATATGATGCATTAAATTAATGAAAGGAAGGGGATTTTCCATTGGATCGACGGTGGGGTCGGCCGACCCCGCGCGACCCCACCTCCGTCCGTATTGAGAGTGCACGCAAAGTGTTCGGTGAAATGACTGAACAGGATAGGACATGGTGAAGATGGAGAAGAAGAGAGATTAATGGTGTTGTGTTTATCTGTTTGGATGAGTAGTTATAAAACTAATTGGGCTTGGGCTTTTGACATTGAGCCTTTTTTATACAAGGGGCAAAGGCCCAAACGTATTTTACCATACATTTTGAATTGCAATGTGATGATGTAGACTAAAAATGTGTGTTAGGGTAGCTACCTACTCCCTTCGTCCCGACTAAGATGACACATTGCTTAAGCGGCACGAGATTTTAGAAGTTATTGATTAAAGTATTTAATTGGAGAGAGATGAAGTGAATGTAAGTATTAAAGTAGAGAGATAAAAAAATATAAATATTTTAATAGGAGTGAGAAAAATTGATTGAGTGTATTAATTGGAGAGATGAAGTTACTAAAAAAGGAAATGTGTCATGGGACAAACTAAAAAGGAAAATGTGTCATCTTAAGCAGGACGGAGGGAGTATAGTGAACTTAAAAATAAATTTCATTTAAATAACATGAGCCAAATAATCTGATTCGCCCTACTCAATCAGTAGATTATTTTATTTCCTATTTTATTAATTTAATGATTAAAATAAACATAAAATGGAATACACTCTTGTGTCTGGGTAAATTTATCAATTACTCCATATCGATTCATTCAAAGTACATTTTTCTGTTTTGAATGCTTTATTCAAAATAAATTATTTTTAAAATATGATTGTTACTCTCTATATTTTATTCTTTATTTACTGAACACCTTAAATAATGCTATATAAATTCATATGTGCAGGAGAAAATTGTTACACTTGGAAATTAGAACATAGCATCAATTTTTCAGTCCAAAGACCATTTCATCGTAATCATTTTCTTATACTCGTATTTAAATATAAAAGATAATGACATTTTCTTCATTTTTGGTAATTTTCTTTAACAAAGTAAGTCTCATTTTGCACTAATATTATTATAATTATTTTTTTTTTCTTTTTTTCTCTTATTTTACCTGTGTGGTATTAAATTTTGCATTGTCCTAGATTCCTAAATATTTATATTTTTATGGAACTATCATCAAGATTGAATTTTGAAGAGGAGCTCTGCAATGAAACGGAAAAAATCTGTTTAATTGCTGGAGATGTGATGGAGGAGCAGCCTGCTTACTCATCTCTTTCTCTCTCATCATCATCAGCTTCAAGAGTTGCAGCTGTTGTCTTGGTTGCTGGATTCCTGTCTGAAGTTGATAAGCATCCATCTTCCTGGGAGGAAATTTCCGAAAATGTGAATCCAATTGTTGGTCAAGAGTTGGAGGAGATACTATCTTTGAGTTACACTCACTTGCCTCATCATTTGAGGCCGTGTTTTCTGCTTATGGCAGTGTTTCCTGAAGATGAAAATATCCGTGCTTCAAGGCTTATTAGATTATGGTTAGCTGAGGGCTTCTTGAAGCATCAACATGGATGCAATAAAAGCTTGGAAGAGGAAGCAGAGGAGTATTTGGAGGATCTAGTCAAGAGAAATCTTGCAACTCTGACTAGTAAGAAGAGTGATGGGAAAATAAAATTTTGCAGCCTCCATGATATGGTACGAGACTTATGCATAAGGAAGGCTCATGATGAGAAGTTTCTTCTTGTATCCATGGTCGTGTTATTCCAGACAGCATAAAAAATGAGCGGCGCATCAGTTTGAGGCTTTCTGATTTTGATGACATTTTGTGTCCAACCCATACCATGCTATGCTTCCAGCTCAAGCGTTTCCCTAGCTTTCCAACCTTTCTACGACGTTTTAGATCACTTAGGATATTGGATGCTGTGAGCGAAACATCTGTAGAGCTCCCGTCCCAAGTATTTGAGTTGTTTCATTTAAGATATCTTACTCTAATTTGTTCTTCTAGTGTTCCCCCTGCCATATCTAATCTTATGAATCTTCAAACCTTACTCATTCTTCCAACTCCCGACATGTTCCCAGACTTTATAAGGCATCAAACCATTTTCAGATGGAAGAGACATTGGACAGCTAATACTTATTTCTCTCTTCCATTGGAGATTTGGAGGATGCCTCAATTAAGGCATCTTATTTTCTATATTCCTTGTATCCTACCTCATCCCCCCTATGGATCAAACCTTCCTTTGGAAAATATCCAAACTCTTACCTACATAAAAGATTTTGTATGGACTGAAAAGATCTTGCAAATGATTCCAAATGTCAAAAGATTGGGTCTTGTGTACCAAATGGATCAAAGGTGTAACCTCCATCTTCTCAAACATCTGCATCAACTTCAAAAGTTGGAACTATACGGGCTTTGCGGTTTTTCTTGGATGGGGTACAACCTATTTGCTTTACCCAGGACACTTAAGAAGTTAACCTTGCAGGGTGGCAAATTTCCTTGGGAAGATATGAGTATTATTGGTTCATTGCCTAATCTGCAAGTGTTGAAGCTAATAGATCAAACCTTTGGTGAAACATGGGAAACAGCTGATGGAGAATTTCCTCAGCTGAAATATTTGCTAATTGAGAGATCAGGTCTCCATCATTGGATAACTGAGAGCAGTCACTTTCCAAGACTGCAGCGCCTAGTGCTTCGTTTTTGTCAGAATTTAAGCGAGATTCCACAAGATATAGGAGAAATACCGACACTGAAATCGATTGTAGTGGATTCTAGTATCGAGTCTCTTGGGGAGTCAGCAAAGCAGATAGCTGAGGATCAACAGAGCTATGGAAATTATGATCTTCATGTTTGTGTCATCAATTTTAATCTTCTTGAGGTTAGAGCTATATCTAACCTTTTTTGTATCATATTCTAGCTTGTATTTCCATAACCAATAATTGAAATTTATTATAATCTTATTGTAGATTTTGAGGAAGCTGCAGCGGCAACATAGCAGCTGAAGCTTTGGTGTAGACATTCAAGGTTAGCTTGCTTTAACTTGTTCTTTTATTCCATCAGCCATATGTAATCTCATGAATCTTCAAACCTTGACCATCCTTCCAACCTCTCTCATTGCTCCAACATTTTATAGTTGGAAAAGATACTGGCTAAGTGATTGTGATCCATCATCTCATTTCTCATTACCATTGGAAATTTGGAGGATGCCTCAGTTAAGGCATATTTTACTCTATCAGCCTTACACTCTACCTCATCCCCCAAATGATTCAAATCCTTCTCTAGAAAATCTCCATACTCTTTCATACATCAAGAATCTTGTATGGAACGAATACATCTTGCAGATGATTCCAAACGTCAAAAGATTGGGACTTGTGTATGTAACTAGTACAGCGTCTCACCTCAATCTCCTCAAACATCTGGACCAACTTGAAAAAGTTGAAGGTACATGGTTATCGCGGCTTTTCTTGGCAAAGGCAAAATCCTAATTTCCCTAGCACACTGAGGAAGTTGACCCTGGTGGGTGGGGGACTCCCTTGGGAAGATAGTACTAGTGTTATTGGTTCGTTGCCTAATCTTCAAGTGCTTAAGCTATGAGATCACGCTTGCAGAGGCCAAACATGGGAACAGTTGATGGAGGATTTCCTAATCTAGAGTACTTGTTTATTGAGATATCAGAGCTCCAACGCTGGATAACTGAGAGAAGCCACTTCCCTGGACTCAAGTGCCTAGTGCTCGTTCTTGTCAAAAGTTGAGGGAGATTCTGGAAGGTATAGGAGAAATTCCGACACTTGAACTGGTTGAAGTGGATCACCGTAATATATCACTTGTGAAGTCAGCCAAACAGATAAACGAGGATCAAGAGAGCTATGGAAATTATGGTCTTCATGTTTGTGTAGCCCATTCACATGAGGTCAGAGTTTTGGCCATTCTTGAATAATATGCAGTATATGGATGCTAACTAGTGGCTTTGTGTTTATCTTGGTGTATTAACGTTTTGCAGATTCGAAGGAGTTCACTTCACACCAATAGAAGAGGGGCCATCAAAGCCAAAATGATTCATGTGTTGTTGAGGAAAGGTGACGATTGGTAGGCCCTTCAGCTCAAATTTACAAGGAAACTGCGTTGTCTACTCAAAGGGTATCGCTGAAATTCAGACTTGTGGCAAACTAGTAGGTTGTATATATAATATGGTGACATGTATATAGTCTTTCATACATCAAGAATCTTGTATGGAATGAAAACATGTTGCAAATGATTCCAAACATCAAAAATTGGGATTTCTGTATGAAACCAATACAGAGTCTCACCTCAAATCTCCTAAACCATCCCAATCAACTTGAAAAACTGAAAGTATATGAGGATAGTATTGGTAGGCGCTTCGGCTTAAATATAAGAGGAAACTGTGTTGCATGCTCAACAGGTATCGATGAGACAAAATGGAAACGGAAACGTGAAAAACAAATAGTTGTAGTCTGCAGATAAAGTGTCTATCAGCAGCACATTACTCAGTTTATATATTTGCCTCCATTATACAATAAAAATCATCACTTCGCTATGTGTCCTACATAATATTGGAATAAGAGATTAAATTCTACTTTAGAACAAATGCTTTGGTGTAGTAATATTTTATTTTGAACTGAATGATCTACATCTACTGAATAATTCTTCCGTTTTCTTTTTCCAGGATTCTTATTTCCAAGACGCTAGAGAGCTAGAAAGGTTTGTGATTATTCTTCCACACTCAAGTAAGTTTCTGGTGCAATTTTCTCATGTTAGTCCATGGTAAAAATAGGAAATTCATTGCTAGTTCTAATGCGGCAAAGGAAACTGACAAAACTCCGGATGCGGTCAGAGATGAAAGTTAGGGTTCATATGCAGGAAGTAAGTATATACTCTTTAAATTCATTGCAAGATCTACAAGGTTAGAGTTCTAAACAGATTCTTGAATAGCATTTAAGCCATAATTCTGTTTTGAAACAAAAAATCTGAAATACTCGATTTTCTTCATTACAGGAAAGCAGAAATTGATGCTTTCGTGTAATAGTATTTCATTTGAACTGAATGCTCTACCAAATAACTCTTCCTTTTCCTTTATTCTAGCGTTCTTTGCTCCAGTTGACCAAACAATAAGTAGCTGAAGAGGTGGAAAGGTTTGTGGTTATCCTTCCATACTCAAGTAAGTTATGGTGCAATTTTCTCATGCTAGTCCCATGGTAAAAATAGGATAGTTCCACACTCCATCGCGGATTCTAGGAAACTGACGAAACACTAGATGTGGTCAGAGACGAAAATGAGGGTGTGTGTGGTATGCAGCAGGCTGTCAAATTTCCTGCGAATGTTTTTCGGAGGAATTGAGGAAGTGTCTATTCTTATGAGATATGCATGTATGGTTGGTTTTACTGGTTTTTATGCAAGGAACTCATTTAGTATGTATCCTGGCTTCGACATTTTATTTTGTATGATTTAGGTGGATGTTTTATTTGTGACATGCCTTTGGCTATAGTTTCATTTTGATTTATTAGCTAAGTGGTGATTTTAGTATTTAATGCTGAGAAAAATGGATCCAAATGTATAAACAGAGAAACAAAATACCGAAGCTTAGGGAACTACCATTAGTCAAATTATAAAGGTCATAGATAAACTTTAGCACATAAGTCAAACCCCCAACTGTCAATGTAAGATTTTGGTTCTCAACTCCCACCAATATTTGCACACATGCCAGTTGAAAATCTTGGGGACCATCTAATTTTTGTCTAAGAGCATTCCCAATGGGTTCCCTTAAAACTCCCTTATTTCTCCCTTATTTCTGCCACATCAGCGCCACATCAGCACCATAATTTATCCCCAGTTTTTAGCCAACTTTTAGCCAACTGCTCCAATGGTTTCTCCCTTATTTCTCCCTTATTTCTCCCTAACTCAACATTTCATTTTTACAAATTTAGCCGTTAAAAATAAAAAAACGTCGAATTATCGCCGAATCGCGCCCACAGTGGGCGGCGATGATTCGGCGATTTTTCGGCGATGAATCGCCGGATGGCGTTAAATCGGGAGAAAAATCGCCGATTTTTCGCCGAATTCCTTTCATTGGTCGGCGAAAACTCGGCGATTTTCGGCGAAAAGTCGCCGAGTTTTCGCCGACGCCATTGGGAGTGCTCTAAGATCTCTGATACTCTTTGTTTGTTGATTTTTTTTTTTTTTTTTTCCCAATTTTCAAAGTAGTTTGAAACTGTAGATGATCAGAAGTCAGAACCCCATCAATATCATCATAATTCATACCTAATCTTTCAACAAATTACTTTCCAAAAATTTCAGACTCAGCTCTCTCTGAAAATCGGCCTGTTGCTGAGTATGGCAGCTTATGCCGCTCTTGCTTCGCTTGCCCAAACTATCAATCGTAGTTCAAATCATGCCAAATCTCACTTCTCTATCGATGCAAAAGAGAAAATTGGATCCATCCACGAGTATGCCATCTTCTTGCTCTCCTTCCTCGAAGATTATCCAGAGAGAGCCAGCCGTTGGGAAGGAAAGCTTAGGGATTTAGCTCATGAAGCTGAAGATATCATCGACCAATTTTTGTGGAGGCTGTCGTTTTATGAAAGGGCGAAAATATCAAGCTTGAATTTTGAAGAGGAGCTCAGAAATGTTACGGAGAAATTCTGTTTAATTGCCGGAGATGTGATGGAAGAGCGGCCTGCTTACTCATCTCTTTCCCTCTCATCATCATCAGCAGCAACAGCAGCAGCATCAAGGATTGCAGCTACTGGCGATGGTGTGGCGATTGGTTTGAGTGAAGATGTGATGGTGATAAAGGATCGGCTTTGTGGGCTCACATCCAAACTCGAAGTTGTATCCATTTTGGGGATGGGTGGGATCGGTAAGACCACTCTGGCTAGAACTGTTTATGACGATTCAGTTATCATGTATCATTTTGATATTCGTGTTTGGCTTACAATATCGCAAGATTACAGTGCACTGAAAGTTCTTTTAGGCCTTGCACATTCCATGAAATTGATTCATGAACACATGTCTGGGGAGATGGTTGATGTTTCAGTGTTGGCAGTGGAAGTGTATAGACACTTGAAGGGTAGGAGGTATCTCGTGGTAATGGATGATGTGTGGAGCGCAAAAGTTTGGGATGATGTGAGGAATGTATTTCCGGATGATGGTAATGGAAGTCGAATCGTGTTAACCACAAGGCTAGCGGATGTAGCCGTTTATCCCGACTCCTCTAGTGCTCCTCATGAGATGAGGTTCATGAATGGTTCTCAAAGTTGGGATTTGCTCAAGGGAAAGGTGTTTGTAGACAGCGATTGCCCACCTGAATTGGAAGAAGTTGGGAAAAAGATTGCAAGAAGTTGCGGGGGACTACCCCTTGCTGTTGTCCTCGTTGCGGGATTCTTGTCTGGAGTTGATAAGAATCTATCTTCTTGGGATGAAATTTCCACAAATGTATTAAATCCAATTGTTGGTCAGGAGTTGGAGGAGATACTATCTTTGAGTTACACTCACTTGTCTCATCATTTGAGGCCGTGTTTTCTGTTTATGGCAATGTTTCCTGAAGATGAAAGTATCGGTGCTTCAAGGCTTATTAGATTATGGTTGGCTTCAGGCTTCTTGAAGCATGAAAATAGAGGTGTGGAAGAGGAGGCAGAGGAGTATTTGGAGGATCTAGTCAGAAGAAATCTTGTAATTGTGACTAGTAAGAAGAGTGATGGGAAAATCAAGTGTTGCGGCCTCCATGATATGGTACGAGACTTGTGCATAAAGAAAGCCCACGATGAGAGGTTTGTTTGTGTTCTCAGTGATAGTGTTGTTCGACAAGGCGTCACAAATGGGAGACACATAAGTTTCATAAATGAGCAACGTATTACATTTCAGCAGTTTCATAAGAATGACATTTGGAGTCGAACCATCCACACCATTTTATACTTCCATCTTCTGAACTTTCCTAGTGTGACATCCTTTTTACGATGCTATAAATCCCTTAGGATATTTGATGCCGTGAGTGAAAACTCTATTTCAATCCCTTCAGAAGTATATGAGCTGTTTCATTTAAGATATCTTGCTTTAACTTGTTCTTTAATTCTATCAGCCATATGTAATCTCATGAATCTTCAAACCTTGATCATCCTTCCAACCTCTCTCATTGCTCCAACCTTTTATAGTTGGAAAAGATACTGGCTAAGTGATTGTGATCCATCATCTCATATCTCATTACCATTGGAAATTTGGAGGATGCCTCAGTTAAGGCATATTTTACTCTATCAGCCTTACACTCTACCTCATCCCCCAAATGATTCAAATCCTCTAGAAAATCTCCATACTCTTTCATACATCAAGAATCTTGTATGGAATGAAAACATCTTGCAGATGATTCCAAACGTCAAAAGATTGGGACTTGTGTACGTAACCAGTACAGAGTCTCACCTCAATCTCCTCAAACATCTGGATCAGCTTGAAAAGTTGAAGGTACATGGTTATCGCGGCTTTTCTTGGCAAAGGCAAAATCCTAATTTCCCTAGCACACTGAGGAAGTTGACCCTGGTGGGTGGGGGACTCCCTTGGGAAGATATTACTAGTGTTATTGGTTCGTTGCCTAATCTTCAAGTGCTTAAGCTACGAGATCACGCTTGTTGGGGAGAAACTTGGGCAACAGTTGACGGAGGATTTCCTAATCTAGAATACTTGCTCATTGAGATATCAGAGCTCCAACGATGGATAACTGAGAGAAGCCACTTCCCTAGACTCAAGTGCCTAGTGCTTCGTTCTTGTCGAAAGTTGAGGGAGATTCCGGAAGGTATAAGAGAAATTCCGACACTTGAACTGATTGAAGTGGATCACCGTAATGGATCAGTTGTGAAGTCAGCCAAGCAGATAAAGGAGGATCAAGAGAGCTATGGAAATTATGGTCTTCATGTTTGTGTAACCCATTCACATGAGGTCAGAGTTTTGGCCATTCTTGAATTATATATATGTATGCTTATTAGTGGCTTTGTGTTTATATTGGTGTATCAATGCTTTGCAGATACGAAGGGATTCACTACACACCAATAGAAGAGGGGCCATCAAAGCCAAAATGATTCATGGAGTGTTGAGGAAAGGTGAGGATTAGTAGGCCCTTCAGCTCAAATTTACAAGGAACTGCGTTGTCTACTCAAAGGGTATCGCTGAAATTCAGACTTGTGGTAAACTAGTCGGTTGTATATATAATATGGTGACATGTATATAGTCTTTCATACATCAAGAATCTTGTATGGAATGAAAACATCTTACAAATGATTCCAAACATCAAAAATTGGGACTTGTGTATGAAACCAATACAGAGTCTCACCTCAAATCTCCTAAACCATCTCAATCAACTTGAAAAATTGAAAGTATATGAGGAGTATGCCATCGTCTTGCTTTCCTTTCTTGAAGATTATCCAGAGAGAGCCAGCCGTTGGGAAGGAAAGCTTAGGGATTTAGCTCATGGAGCTGAAGATATCATCGAACAATTTATGTGGAGGCAGTCTTTTTACGGAAGGGTGAAAATATCAAGCTTGAAATTTGATGAGGAGCTCAGAATTGTAACCGAAAAATTCGGTTTAATTGCTGGAGATGTGATGGAAGAGCGACCTCCTTACTCATCTCTTTCCCTCTCATCATCATCATCAGCAGCAGCAGCATCAAGGATTGCAGCTACTGGCGATGGTGTGGTGATTGGTTTGAATGAAGATGTGATGGTGATGAAGGATCGGCTTTGTGGGCTTTCATCCAAACTCAAAGTTGTGCCCATTTTGGGGATGGGTGGAATCGGTAAGACCACTCTGGCTAGAACTGTTTATGACGATTCAGTGATCATGTATCATTTCGATATTCGTGTTTGGCTTACAATATCGCAAGATTGCAGTGCACGAAAAGTTCTTTTAGGTCTTGTTAATTCGATGAAATTGATAGAAGAACATGATATTTCGATTTTGAAAGAGAGAGTGTATAAAAACTTGAAGGGTAGGAGGTATCTCGTGGTAATGGATGATGTGTGGAGCACAAAGGTTTGGGATGATGTAAGGAATGTATTTCCGGATGATGGTAATGGAAGTCGAATCATGCTAACCACAAGGCTAGCGGATCTAGGCGTTTATCCTAACTGCACTAGTGCTCCTCATGAGATGAGGTTCATGAATGATTCTCAAAGTTGGGATTTGCTTAAGGGAAAGGTGTTTGCAAACAGCGATTGCCTACCTGAATTGGAAGATGTTGGGAAAACGATTGCAAAAAGTTGTGGGGGACAACCCCTTGCTGTTGTCCTGGTTGCTGGATTCCTATCTGAAGTTAATAAAAATCCATCTTCTTGGGAGGAAATTTCTAAAAAGGTGAATCCAATTGTTGGTCAAGAGTTGGAAGGCATACTATCATTGAGTTATACTCACTTGTCTCATCATTTGAGGCTGTGTTTTCTTTTTATGGCAATGTTTCCTGAGGATGAAAGTATCAGTGCTTCAAGGCTTATTAGAATATGGTTAGCTTGTGGCTTCTTGAAGCATCAAAATGGATGTAGTAAAAGCTTGGAAGAGGAGGCGGAGGAGTATTTGGAAGATCTAGTCAAGAGAAATCTTGTAACTGTGTCTAGTAAGAAGAGTGATGGGAAAATCAAGTGTTGCGGCCTCCATGATATGGTACGAGACTTGTGCATAAGGAAAGCTCACGATGAGAAGTTTATTCGTGTGCTCGATGATCGTGCTATTGGACAAGGCGTTACAAATGAGAGGCACACCAGTTTCATGAATGAGCAACATATCACTTTTGGGAGGTCTCATATGAATAGCATTTGGGCTCCAACCACCCGCACCATTCTGTACTTATATCTTCCGAACTTTCCTTATTCAACATCCTTTTTACGATGCCATAGATTGCTTAGGGTATTGGATGCCGTGAGTGAAAACTCTGTTTCACTCCCTTTAGAGGTATTCGAGTTATTTCACTTAAGATACTTTGCTTTAACTTGTTATTCTATTCCATCAGCCATATGTGATCTCACGAATCTTCAAACCTTGATCATCCATCCAACCTCTCTCATTGATCAAACCTATTATATTAGCAGAAGATACTGGCGAGGTTCGTCTTGTTTCTCACTACCATTGGAAATCTGGAGGATGCCTCAGTTAAGGCACCTTTTACTCCACCAGCCTTATACTCTACCACATCTCCCAGATGGATCAAATCCTCCTCTCGAAAATCTCCAAACTCTTTCATACATCAAGAATCTTGTATGGAATGAAACCATCTTGCAGATGATTCCAAACATCAAAATATTGGGACTTATGTATGAAACTAATACAAAGTTTCACCTCAATCTCCTCAAGCATCTGGATAAACTTGAAAAGTTGGAAATACATGGTCATCGTGGATTTAATCGGCAGAGGCAAAGTCCTAATCTCCCTAGCACACTAAAGAAGTTGACCCTGGCGGGTGTAGGACTCCCTTGGAAAGATATGAGTGTGATAGGTTCGTTGCCTAATCTTCAAGTGCTTAAGCTACGAGATGACGCTTGCAGAGGACAAACTTGGGAAACAGTTGATGGAGAATTTCCTGATCTAAGATATTTGCTTATTGATAATTCAGGGCTGCAGCAATGGATAACTGATAGCAGCCACTTCCCCAGACTCAAGTGCCTAGTGCTTCATTCTTTCCATATGTTTAGGGAGATTCCGGAAGGTATAGGAGAGATTCCGACACTTGAACTGATTGAAGTGGATTACCATAATTGGTCACTTGTGAGTTCAGCCAAGAAGATAAAGGAGGATCAAGAGAGCTATGGGAATTATAGTCTTCATATTCGTGTAACCCATATTCATGAGGTCAGAGTTTTGGCCATTCTTGAATTATATATGTATGCTTATTGGTGGGATCTGTGTTTATCTTTCGTGTATTAATACTTTGCAGATTAGCGGTTTCTACAAGAAGAAGGCTGCAAATCCAAGCCAAGATGATTCATGGAGCATTGTAGAAAGCTGAGGATAGTATTGGTAGGCGCTTT